>NW_022196630.1:0-61242 GCF_008641045.1 Pistacia vera
ACTCACAATTAATTTGGTTTGCTAGACGAAATTAATTGTCCAAAGGTTGAAAGATCAAACGAATGAAATTGAGAGAAATTTCTCAATTCTAATTGCAAGGGGTGGCACTCAACTATCAGGGTTATTAAATCCTAAATACGTCATGCTTATATAGCATGAATAATCCTATTCCACTTTGGAATAGGATTAACCCTATTCCTATTTGGAATAGCCTTAATTTAGTATTTAATTAATTCCTATTCCTTATTGGAATAGACTTATGTTGGTATTTAATTAATTCCAATTCCTAATTGGAATGGAATAATTTGGCATTTAATTAACTAATAATAACCAATTAATTAGTTAATATTTATATTTATATTTATATAAATATACAAATTCAAAAATTAAACTCCAATATAAATATTAGGATTAGACAGCAACCTCAGCAAATTTAATTGCACAGCAAAATTGCCCAAATACTCTTTCACCAAAAAGACGAAATCACCCTTTCACCAAAAATGACGAAATTGCCCTCATTCATTACAAACCTTAAACTGTCTTCTAAGTATGTGATCCGTAGGCCCCCTATAATGTTGGCAGTAAGTAGTAATGCAATTAACCATTGATTAATCTCTCACTACAGATAAACCAAGATTTGCCTCTAGCAAGGTGTCATGGTTATTTAACATATAAGGATCAACGAAGAACTGATACTTAACAATTGAATGATTATTGTGCAATTCAATCCCTTCATCAGTTGTTATCCCATCAAGGTTTGAAGTACAATAGTAGTGTCAACTCAAATATATTAGCTTGACATGTTAGCATTCTATTATTAGATCAATGACCAAAATTTGATTCGAGCAACAACTCAGTCCTATTGTGGCAATAGATTCGCGGTCGTTGTAATTGATAAGAGCTTGAAAATACTTATTTACTTAGTGGTTTATTGTAAGACCCACAGTGAGGTAACTTATTTATGCTTTAATACCCTTAGATTTATTTATTTTAATGTGAAAGATTGAAAATTAGAATTTGTAGACTTCGCTACGGCAAAGGAGTTTTGTCGCCGCGACATTTTACACACTGCCCAAATCGAGTTCTTAAAATTGCAGTCTTCACCGCGACAAGGAAGAAAGTTCTCCACGACAACGTACACTCTGGAATGTTTCGTTGAGGCGAAGAAAAAGCTTCACCAGGGCAAAGAACTTGTTGGAATTTTTGAGAAAATTATGGAAAACTTCCTTAAGGGTAAACTGGTAATTCTACCCATAATTAGTTGAAATTGTGGCGAATGAAAAGTAGTAGAATTTCATGAAGAATGCAATGGAAATAAGGGCATTATTGTAATTGACTAAAGGGTAAAGATGGAATTTAAAAGAAAGTACAAGGACAAAATGGGAAAGTATAAGTAATAAATGAGATATTAAGGGTTCAAGAATGAAAACCCTACCATTCTCTACTCCCTCACATGCCACTTTCATCCCCAAATTCTCTCAATTTCTTCATCAAATTTCCAAGGCAATTTAGAGGATTTTTGGTTGGATTTTGGTAGATATTCAATCCTAAGCATCCAAAGGTAAGAATTCTAGCAATAAGATGTGAGATTAATTTTTGAAGTGCTGAATTCTTATAGTTTATATGCTTAAGGTTTAAGAGGAAGAGGAAGTCTACCAAAGAGAGAGATTCTAGTGTGGAACTACCCAAGTTAAAGGTAAGTAAATCCAATCCTAGCCCTTGATTTGAGCAATAATGTGTGTAGAGAAATTTTTATATGTATTTTACATGCTTAAGTGTTGAGATTTGTTGATGGAATTGATGATGATTCATGGTTAGAATTCCACCATGAGGAGTGATGATTGTGTTTATACAAATTAATGGAAGTTTGGATAAGCTAAGAAAGAATTTGAGTAGAGTTATGGAGTGTATTTTTTTGGCCAGATTTGGAGTTGTTTTAGGGAGCTTTGCTCCAAAATTTTTGTGGTTAGAGATTGTTATGGAAGTGTAATCACCTTAGTGCTTTATTTGTGCATACAAAGTGTTTGATGAAATTTCATAGAGAAGTGCATGTATGAGTATGTTGAGTTATTATTTTGATATGAGTTTGTAGATGGTAGAGTGTAATCACCTTAGTGCTTTATTTGTGCATACAAAGTGTTTGATGAAATTTCATAGAGAAGTGCATGTATGAGTATGTTGATCTATCTTTTTGATATGAGTTTGTAGATGGTAGAGAAAGTAGACAATGACATGTTTACATGCCATGTTGCATTTTTGCATTTAATCATTTGAATTAAGAAAGAACAATAAGAAAAGCCCATCTACATGCATACATGCATATAAGAATATTAAAGAGCAAAGAAAGAAAAGAGAATTATTAAAGAAAAGAAAAGAAATTTAATACTAATTTCTAAAAGAGATATAAGAGAAGACGAGGTTGTTGCGATGGGGAACTCGTGAGCGACAAGAAGAATTTTCCTGCATGCACGCTGCCTTCAGTGAGCGGCCTAAGAATGAGAAAGAAGAATTTGTTGTAACGGCCCACTTGAGGTACGTAGCTAATGTTTATTGTTTTGCTCTTATTTGAGATGGTATATTGTTAATATTGTTTGGTTGGCCCTTGGTTGAATGGATGTATTTGTTTGGTTGAGTGGTTGCCCTGAAATTGTAAAGACTTGGCAAAATCTTGGTGTTACAGACTTCGTCGGTGCGAAGAATAATCTTCGCCATGGCAACGAGGTTCTGCAACCAAAGAGGTAGGTTCTGTAATTTTTCGCCGGGGCAAAGAAAGAGTCTTCACTATGGCGAAGAGCCGAATAAAAGGTGTATTAAGGTTTCTAGAGAATTCTTCCATAGGGGAAAAATGACCTCTCTACCCTCAGTTAGCAGGAAAAGTAGGAAGTAAAATGTAAGGAAATTTTATGGAGAATATGTTAGAGTGGGGGTGTGATTGTAATGATTGAAAGGACAAAGATGGAATTTTGAAGAAAGAGCAAGGGCAATATGGGAATGAATGAATATATTTTGAGCTAAAAAGGGATAAACTTCATAAACCCTTCATTCATTCTTCTTCCACTGCCTCTTCCATTCTCCATTGCCTCTCAACTTTTCCTTCAATCTTTCAAGGATTTTTGAGGGTTTTAGGTTGGATCTTGGTAGAACATTAATCTAAGGCATCCTAAGGTAAGGATTCTTGCTTTAGATGTGAAGTTTTGTAGCTATTTGTATATTAAACTCTTATGGTGTTATTGTTTAAAGGGTAGAGAAGAGACAAGCATCTTAAAGGAAGGGAAAGTGCAAGTGTGATCTCTCCATTGCAAGGTAAGTAAATCCCAATCCAAGTTGATATTTGAGAGCTCTTTTGTTTGAGTAGAGATTTAGTGGAAATTGCAAAGATTCAGTAGAAATTGTGTGTGTATGATAGATGATATGTTATTGAGAATTGAGATGGAGAAGAATAATTGCTTTGTGGTTGTTGAATACACTTCAATTATGAGAAGTGTGATGTGTGATGGGATTGTAGTTTAAGATGAAATTGAAAGAGGTTGAGAATCTTTTGGAAGTGTTATGGTGTGGCAAGAATTATAGCTATGTGAGGGAGATTCTTCCCATTTTGGATGGTTCAAGAAAGGGATAGAACCATAGATAAAGGAGAGTTTATGTATGCACATTAGTTGTTTGATGAAATGCCTAAGAGAATCATGAGTAGTAAACGTTAATTCTTGCAACATTGCATGTTGGCATTTCATGAGTGCATTAGTAGAGAAGAACCATCCATATGTATTAATTATGCATTGAGAAGTGGATTGAGAAAGAGTAGAGAACTTTGTGTATGAACTACTCTAAGAGTAGAGAGAATGAGAAAAATATGAAAAACGGGTTGGTGCTTTGTGATCTCCACCTGAAAGTTACGAAAAGCGGGTTGGTGCTTTGTGATCTCCACCCAAAAGTTATGAAAAGCGAGTTGGTGCTTTGTGATCTCCACTCGAAAGTCATGAAGAGTGGGATGGTGCTGTGTGAACTCCACCCAACCGTGCCTCCAGTAAGATGAGGTCGTGACATATAGCAGAAGTTAAGTAAAGAGAGTTGTGTGAAAGATGAGAATTGAAAGGAAAGAATTAGAGAGAGTTACGGGGACGGTCGAGTAAAGGATTTGCTTACTGAGCATTATTTTATGCTCACCCCTTTGTTTTTCTTTGTGGTTGCAGGATCTAGGTGAGAACGCGATTGGATGCACATTGGCAAGCAAAGAGCAATAGCTACACTGTCCACTAATTTAATATCATTTTGTAAATGATACTCTGTTTTGTATAAATAATGTTTATATGTAACAAAAGAAAATTTTGGGCCTATTTACTTTTGCTAATATAAATATATTCTACTTGATATATTTCTATGAGTATCCTAGTATAAAGCAGTTATTACATTTTTGCTAGCCTGATGGTACTCACCATGCTTCCCAATTGACTATAGCCCCTTGGTCTTGGGTTCGAGTGGTGCGGGAGGCGAAAGAAATCCCTTAAAGGGGGGGGGGGGGGGGGGGGACAGTATTGAGTAGAATGGTCACGAGAGTAGGTGCTTTGTGATCCCCAGTTGGGTCAACGGTTAGATTGGGTCTTGACATTTGTACAGTCTGTAAGAGTGCATGTGGATGAGGACTATACCCAGAAGAATATACCTACATGCACACCGCCTTTAGTGAGAGGCCTAAGAAGAAAAATAATTTGTACAGTCCGTAAGAAGTGCATGTAGATGAGGACTGTACTCACTCGCATGGCCAGGGTTCCAAATCCATGCCTCAACCGAGTCCGATTGGCAAAGAATAAGAAAGAAAGAAAAGAAAAGAAAAGAAAAAGAAAGAAAGAAAGAAAAGAATAGAAAGAGAAGAATAAGAAAGAAAAAAAAGAATAGAAAGAGAAGAAAGAATAGAAAGAAAAGAAAGAACAGAAAGAAAGAAGAGAAACAGAAAGAAAGAAACATAGAAAAAGCGAGAGAAAACAGAATAAGAAAGCAGAAAAACAGAAAAGAAAATGCACATCCTATGCATTTGTGCATTTGCATTCATACCTAAGCATGATACTATGCCTACTATCATGAGTACAGAGAAATTAGAAACAGAAAAAGAATAGAGAAGTGTGATGTAAGGAAAGAAATTTAGAATACGAGCAACAGAGATAGAAGAATAGCATAGCGGATTTACTTACTGAGCAACTAGTGCTTACCCCTTTGTTAGTGCTTACCCCTTTGTTTTCAATGTTTTTTGTAGAAAATAGGTGAGAAGCTGTCGGATGGAACGTCGAGAAGCAGAGGGGAATGGCACTACTGTCCTTTATATGTTGAGATTATGAATATGATACTTTTGTTGTTGTAAAGAATTTAGTATATAAAAGTAAAGAAATTTTTGGGCCCACTATCTTCTACTTATATACTTATATGTTTTTATGACATATTTAGTGACTTCATATTATATTTTCCAAAGCCTACTAGCTAGAAAGAGTTATTACATGGTTTACAATGATTATTTATGGGGAATTAGGTTTAAATTGAGTAATTTTGCTTAATCATTTCACAAATGTCTTTTATGGGATCACAGGTGTGTTAAAGTGTTTTTAGGTTATCAATGCTAAATGTTATGCTAGAATGAAGAATCATATCAGCAACAGAATCTGTAACAAGTAGAAACAAACGGATCAAGAATCGGAGTTGAATTAAAGAAGTTATAGAGTTTTGAAGTTAAAGAGAAGATTCTAGATTACGCTTCAGTTTGAAAAAGCTTCAATATTTAAAAGATAACCCAAGCTGTATACCTTGGATTGTAATGATTCTTGAACCATTGGAAAGATGATTTGAAGGGCTACATTTCATATGTCTATCACTGGGCTAGATTCGAACGTTATCATGCTAAAAAATAACCATCTCTAGATTGTTGAGGAATGATGCAAGATTTGAACTAAAGAAGAGGACTTGGACACCATGCCGCGGCACAGAAAATTCCAAAATCAACCATGTCGTGGCACACTCATGATAGTTGGATTTTTATTTTCTATTTTTGACTATGAAATAGGGTTTAAGAGTCCTAAACTGAGTAGAATTAAGAAACAAAACCCTAACCTTTGTGGGATATAAATATAACTCTTTTAGCATTTTTTTTTTTTTTTGGTGGGATTTTTGGGAGAGATCAAAAGGAAAACTATTACATTAAGAAAAGAGAAAAGCATAAGAATTTCTGGAGCTTTTGGAGCAAAATCATAGAGAAGTTTTTCTTTGTTCTTCCTTAATCTCATGATTTTTACTTTTATAAAGATGATTCTTTCTTTAATAATTGTTATGAACTAATTTTATTTTCTAGGGCTAAGATGGAGCCCAATCTCTTGATTATGTGTTGATTTATTTATGTTGATTTTTATTAAGATTTCTTCCTAAGTTTTATTATTATGCCTAGTGCTTTTGATTCTTAAGGTCCCAAGAACTGAATGAAGTAATGGACTAGATTGAGATCGAGAGATGATACTTAGTTGGTCTACAGTAGTAAAACCATAGGTTGAGCGAACGCTAAAGATAGGTTACTACAACTTGCGAGGTTTTGGTAAACTCCATAGAACGTAATGACCTCCAATTGCTTAAATCTAATTAGAGATAATTCGGGTTAGTAATTAGGGGTTAATTTGATAATTGTTCGAAAGAAAATTATTGGAAATTTAGGGAGTTTGATCTGTAGGAAGAGCTTAATGAAATTAGCATAAGTTACAATACATAGGAATAAGAATTGGTGTGAAATCTATGCCCTAGGTTTAGTCATCTTGCATTAAAACCGAGGATTTACTTAGTTGTTTTCTTTTCAGTTTTTTTTTTTTTATTCAATTTCAATTCTTTATTTTAATTTAGATTTTTCTTGATAAAAATTGTGATTAATCAAATAGTAATTAGTTAGTATCACGAGAAGATTTTTGCGCCGTTGCTGAGGAATTGCTTTTATATTATCGATATCAATACAAGATATCTAGTTGCTAATTTGATTTGTATTAACTTTTTTTTTTTTTTGTTTTTAGTGCTTTAATTTTTAGTTCTATATTTTTGGTGTTGGACTATACAGAGGAGTTAGGTTCAATGGCAGATATAGGAGGAGAAGAAGTTCACTTAAGGATTACTCAAGACCTCCAATTGAGGGATGTGCTTCTAGTATTAGGAGACCACTGATTTAAACAAATACCTTTGATATCAAGCCTACCATTATTTAGATGATACAACATTTGGTACAATTCACAGGGTTATCTAGTGATGATCCTAACTTGCATATCACCAAATTTCTGGAGCTATGCGACACATTTAGACCTAATAGGGTATCAATGATGCAATTAGGTTAACGCTTTTCCCATTCTCTTTTCAGGATAAAGCTAAGGTGTAATACCCAAGATGTCACAAGGTAGTTCCTACTCAAAATGTCCTTTAAAAATGTTTATTTTATGTTAAAAAGCATAATCTAACTAAGGGCAAAATAGTCATTCATTTGGAACGGTATGAATCAATTATCCATAGAAAGGCTTGGGGGCAAAATGGTTATTTGCCTATGTATAGCATTGAAAAAGTCAAGGATGAGTAGGCTTCATTGCATTTAATGGCATTAATAAGTAATAATTTGTCTAGTGTGAAATGACCAAAATGCCCTTATATGAAGAATGAAGGACTTATGAGTTATACATTAAAATAATTGGGCCATACATAATTTTGGAAAATAAATGAAATATTTTCCTATAAATGAGAAATTCGTTCAAGCCAAGGGAGAGAGCATTTCTTCTAACATTTCTTTTCCATTTTCGCTCAAATCTTCCATGAAACAAGCTTCTTTCTCTAGGTTTTCAAGGAGTTTTGCATAATTTTTCAAGGAGAACAAGATAGGAGCCTTGGATCTTCAATTAGAAGGGTTTAGGTAAGGATTAAAAACTTAGTTTTGATGTGATTTGAAGATTTGAAGTAGATATTGAGGTATAATGTATATATGTGGATTAAGGTGTAAAAGAAGTCAAAGGCAAAGGATTTGTTGAAGGAAGTCTTTAAAAAGTTAAGGAAGAACCTCCCATTTTATTTTGCTAAGGTTTGTATATTTTTATAAAACCTTAAATAAGGCTTTAAGGCATAGATTAGTTGATGGCAAGTGTAGTTGAACTCATTTATTCTACTTATTGCTTTGAATTCATTATATATGAAGTTATGGCTATTTATGTTTTTATGAGTTATTATGTTTAATTGAAGAAAATGAAGTAGGATGCTGATTGTGGCAAACACTTGTAGTTGGGAGGCCACTGATGTTGAATGGTTGCTATTAGAAGGTGTGAGGTGTTGTTTGCATTTGCTTACCATGTTATGTAATAATGAGCTATTATGGGAATGAGATTTACACTTCCTTTAAGATGTTAAAGACTATTAGGAAGGTCTATTGGATCCATAAGTTAACCTATTGGTTAATGTTAATAGGATTGATGTGGCATATTAATATGAAAATTCGGATTTAGTGAGCTTGGAGTTTTTGTTACCCTGCTTCTGTATTTCGAACATAACTTGAGTTATAAAATGGAAATGAGAGTGATTCTTGAAGCATTAGAAAGCTAGGACACAGACCTATACTTTTATTGTTTATGCCAGAGCCAATTCATTTGAGAAAAGGATGAAAATGGCCTGAAGCATAAACTGGTTATTAAAGTTTAAGATCTAACATACTCAATTCTTATGATTATGAATGATATTAATGTATTATGTATTATGCCATGTACTAATGTTTACCCCATTAGTTGATTCTTTGAAAGTATACATGGTCATGTGTCAATGCGATTAATGTTATGAAATGGCATGAAGATGCAATGTAATACATGTGTTAAGATGATGTATGTGAGCAAGAGGTAATGTAAATAGTTTGATATCCTAAATGAATTAAAGTATTAAGCTCACCAAAATATATTTACTATGCCATAAGATGTTAGGATGCAATAGACTGATAGAGATGAATATAGACACGATGGAAAACGCGTAAGCATATCCTCGTATCCCGGTTGAGGAAAGATAATATATGCTTTAGATGCTATATAACGCTAAACCAGCCTCTCGATGATATGAGCTCTAGATGAAATTTGAGGCTAGAGATATGAGTGCTTAAGATGCTAAAAGGTCCGATCAGCTAGACGTTAAATTTTTCATATGCATTTAGTTGCATAACATGAGTTATGAGTTTTTACATCATGAGATGATTTATACTCATTTTAGATGATTTTAGATGTTATGTCAGGATATGGATTGTGTGTGTACTATGTTTACATACTTATTTGTATATGTCACATTGATGTTTATATAGCCATGGGATAAAATGATAAAAGCATATGAATTAGTAATAAAAGGGGAAGTATCCCGATGTAAAGATAAGTGAAGTGTTTATAGATATGTTTAAATAAAGATCAAATAGTACATTTATAATGAAACGGATCATTCCTTACTTAGCATTAGCGCTCACCCTTTCATTTGATTGCTTTGCAGGTAGATTAGAAGCGAGGGATGCTAAGACACGAGACTACATGTGGGGAGAGTGATTTATTGTCATCTCGATGTTTTTATCTTGATGTAAATAATGTAAATGATAAATATTTGTGAATACCTTTGAAGCTTCCACCCTATAAATATGTTTTGATTGTGTAATTTCTTAAGTTTGTAAATTATAAGTTTGGATCCTGCGTGACATTTTATATGCATGTTTTGGATATTATTTTAATCTCACAATGCAATTAAATTTGTTAAGGTTGTTGCCTGTATTTAATTTTAATATAAAATTATAGTGAAGTATATTTAAATATACTCTGATATATTTAAGTGATTATTATTATTACTATATAATTGAATATTAATATATCATTATATATTATTGATTTTAGTTATAATAATAATTAATTAATTAAAATACCATATAGGGTGTGTTTGGTTGCAAGGGTAAACTAGGGTTGGAGCCCATGGCTATTCCTAAGTGAGATAGGGTTTTAATTGTTGCACTATATAAGTGCAACTTAAAATTAAAACATAGGTGAATTATCTTCAATTAAAACCCTAGCCACCCTATCTCTCCTCTCAAGAAGAAAACTTTTCTTATTCTTCTTTCTTGTTTCTTGAAGCCCTTGATTGTTCTAGCAAAATAATCAAGGGTTCTATAGATTATCTTCGTGTGACTTCCATGATGGCGATCCACTTTGGATCGATTGGCAAAAAATCACGTGAACAGTAGATGGTGAACAGTAACTGTGAACGTTTCCTGTTCGAAGTCAAAGATATTCGGAGGAGCCTCCAAACATACGTAAGTATTCATAATCCTTGAATGGATTTACTTTATACAGATTTGTTTATAAACATGTAACGTATAATCTATACTCGAGCTTGGCAGAAAGGTAATTGATTTACCAATTGAATTTTTTTTGTTTTTCCACTGCATATGGTATATCAATACTAACAGTGGTATCAGAGCCTCGGGTATTAGATTATATTGTTTAATTGATGTTTGATGACATGTAATTTATTTGATAACATGTTATTGCTTATTTGAAGTGTTTTTTTAAATCTGAAAAATTGTGTATGTTGAATGTCTTAATTAATCAATTGATTAATAACTGTCGATTGAATGTGTATTAGTTGGTTGGTGTCCTGGTCGAATGTTTAAGCATTCGATTTGATTTGATCCTTGTCATTATGTGAAGAATTGCAAAAGATGTTACTATGCCTGATTCACTATTTTGCGGCTCAGCGCGGCAGATGGAAAAAGTGAATCTGGCTACGGCGAAATAAACCTTCGCCGCGGCGAAATTCCAGAAAAGTAGATCTAGCCGCGCATAAAACTCTCTGGAACGATTTGTTTTTTCTGGAGTTCACAATCACAGCGGCAAAATAAAACTTTGCCACAACGACCATGTGTGCATGAACTTCGCCGCGGCAAGAAACCTACTATTCCGATTTTGCTTTCCATTTTTCGGACAGGGGCTAAATTACAGCTTTTTGAACCTTTAAAGCTAATATTCATTCTGCAAGTTTAAGGTGGTACCTTGATTTCAACCCACCCAATTAAAATTGATTGATTTTGAATGTATGCAATGTTCTTGTTTGATAATTGCGTGGTACTCGTACTGAGCCTTAGACCTATTGTTTATGTTTATTAGGTTTGTTTGTAATTTTTATAAAATAGGACCTGCGTGTCTGCCTGCTCTCTCTTAAATATCCATTTATTTCTCCTCTATCTGACTCCCCTCGTATGCAACGTGAGGTTTCTATTTTATTGATGTAAATTAGAATATGCTTTTTAATAAAATTATTTGTAGATCGTGAAGAAGAAATGAAGGAGCTATGAAAAGGAATAACTTGAAGATCCGGAATTTATTTTTAAACCCTAGGTTGACCCACCATTCCTCTAGGCTCGAGGAAATCGTTTTAATTTGTTTAGAATGCATGCTAAGGTTGAATGTTCAATAACATGCCAAACAATGACATTCTAACAAAGAAATAATCTGGTGAGAAATTAAATAAAACCTTCAAATAAGATATATTAAGTCCACATATTGTAATATTCTTTCTAACTGTAGTAGTTCTTTGGAAAATATAAGTAAAACTCACTAAACATATTATAGAAAATAATATTAAGTAGAAATAGAGGGCCCATACTAATTTTTCTTTATATACAAATCTCTACATCAAGTAATAAGTCCAAAAATAACTCAAAAATACAGTCACAGTGTTGCCTTTCTCCTCCGCTACTTGACATTCCCCGACCACATCTCATCTACTACCTGCAAAAAACAATGAAATTACGGAGTGAGCACTAATTGCTTATTAAGTAAACCCACAATACTTTTATTCTTTCTCCGTTACTCAGATTCTGGATTTTCTTTCCTTACACCAAACTTCTTAATTTTTCTCTCGCTCTTTCTAGATTCTAGTTTCTCACTTACCGTATGTAAGCACAAAGAGGGAAACTAACTCGGGGTAGTAGAAATGGCATGATGTATGCAAAAAAAATGCATAAACTTTTTCTCAATGCATTTTCTTTTCTGTTTTCTTTCTTTTTCTGCATTTCTTTCTTTTTCTGTTTCTCTTCTTTCGTTCTTTTCTGTTTCTATTCTTTCTTTTCTATTTTTCTTTCTTTTCTTTGTTTCTTTTCTTTTCTTTGTTTCTTTTTTTTTTTCTATTCTTTTCTTTATTTTCTTTTCTATTCTTTCTTTGCCGATCGGACTCGATTGAGGCATGGATTTGGAACCCTGGTCATGTGAGTGTATTCTCAAATTCTTTCTTGGGTACAGTCCTCATCCATATGCACTTCTTACGAACTGGTACAAATTCTTCTTTCTTATTCTTAGGCCGCTCACTAAAGGCGGTGTGCATGCGGGGCTATTCTTCTTCTCTGTCACTCACGGGTTCCCCATCGCAACAACCTTCTCTTCTCTTATCTTTTTATATTTCTTTAAGTAGAATTTCAGTTTTGAAGTATTCTTTAATTATATTCTTCAGAGGATGATTCTACAATTTCTTTCTTTTCTTTCTTTCTCTTTATTCTTTAATATTCTCATGTGTATATGTGCATGTAAATATGCTCATTGTTTGCTATTCTTTCTAAATGCAAATGCTCAAATGTAAGAATGCATTATGGCATATAAAGATATCATTATGGAACTAGTATTTTCTACCAACAACATTTCCATAACAAAGTAATAATCTAACATACTCATATATATGCACTTTCTTTGACATTTCATCAAACACCTTACATGCACATTGTAACACCTGCTCTCTATGACTATTTTTATAATACATACTATGTAAATTATAGATATACATAGCGTATGAAAGATAGAGGGCTCAATTTTTTTTCTTTACTCATAAAAATACAAAATACAATGTATTAAAAACTTTCTACTTAATACAAAGCATCATAGCTGGTGGACAGTGGTGCCAATACTCTCCGCTCCTCGACGTCCATCCGACCACTGCTTCTATTTCCTGCAAAATAGAGAAGAACAACGGGGTGAGCACAACAATGCTCAGTAAGTAAATCCTCTACTACCTGTCCCCGCAACTCACTCTTTGGTTCTTCATTAATTAACCGTTCTTCTATTTCTAATTCTCACTATTTTTCTCTCTCTTTCTAATACTTTTATTCTCCTTTAACTCTGTTCTGCTCTTTTTATTCTTTCTTTCTCTCTGTTCTTATTCCCTTTTCTCCTTCTCTTATTCTTACTCATGGTTCTCTCTTATTCTCATCATACTCACCATGAAGGAAAATCATGGTTCTCTCTTATTCTCATCATACTCACCATGAAGGAAAATCATGGTGCATGACTGTATGAGCTGTACATGCAATTAATACAAAAGAACTGCATGTTTCTTTCTTCTACTCTCTATTCTTACTAGCTCAAACTCTCACTTTCTATCTCACTCCTTCTCAAGCTTTCTCATTCTTTAATTCTCGCTATTATCTCTTTCTCATTTCTCATAATTCATTTCTACTAACTCGCTCTTTGAATGTCACGGCCCAATCTTACCGGAGGCACGGTCGGGACTTCTCCCACTCTACGTGACTTCTACTGATTCTCTTTCTGTCTCTCTTTCTCATAACTCTTTTTTCTTAACTTTCTGTTGTAGGTCATGACCTCATCTTACCGGAGGCACGGCTGGGTACTCATCCCACTCTTCGTAACCTTACTCATTGTTCATTCTGTTTCTGTTTCTCATATTCTTTGCTATACACCCTCTGGTGTATGTCACAGCCTCATCTTACCGGAGGCACGGCCGGGAACTCAACCTGCTCTTTGTGACTTTACTCTTTTTCTCTTTCTATTCTTTCTCTTCCTTTGTTTCTCATTCTTACTCATTGGAATGTCACGGCCTCATCTGACCGGAGGCACGGCTGGGTGCTACCACTCTACGTGACTTCTACTCATTTCTCTACCGATCGGATTTGGTCATGCATGGATTCGAAACCCTTGGCCACGTGAGTGTATTCTCTCTCTCTCTGAATGTCACGGCCCCATCTTACCGAGGGCACGGCGAGGGATCACAAAGCACCCACTCTTGTGACTCTACTCATCACTCACGGGTTCCCCATCGCACAACTTACTCTATTCTCTTCTTTAGCTCTTAGAGTAGCTTGTGCACAAGGTCTCTACTCATTCTCTAGCCACTCATCATAATGTAGCTTAACTCTTAGAGTAATTCTCTACTCTTTCTCAATTCTTTCTCAAGCTACTTATCAATGCACAATTAATGCATATGGATGGTTCATGCTCATTAATACACTTAGGAAATGCCAATATGTAATGTTGCAAGAATTAAGGTTCTCTACTCACACTCATGCTTCTCTTCGGCATTTCATCAAACAACTCATGTGCATACAAAAACTCTACTTTATTGAGAACTCTATTTCTCTCTTAGGCCATCCCAAAATGGGAGGAAATTCTCTTGCATGATCTCATTCCCTGTCAAGGAAACACACTCCCAAAAATCTACTCCAACCTCTTCCAATCTCAATTAAACTCAACTCATCATCATGCAAGTAGAACACTTCTCATAACTCAAATATATTCACAATCAACATAAATAACTACTCATATCATCTCAATNAACTCGAAATAGTAGAAATGGCATGATGCATATGCACAAATGCATAAACTTTATGCATTTCCTTTTCTGTTTCTATTTCTCATTTGTTTTCTATTTGTTTTCTATTTGTTTTCTATTTTCTTTCTTTTTTTGTTTCTCTTCTTTCTTTTCTGTTTCTATTCTTTATTTTTTGTTTTTCTTGCTTTTCTATTCTTTCTTTTCTTTTCTATTCTTTTCTTTGCTGATCGAACTCGGTTGAGGTATGGATTTGGAACCCTAGCCGTGTGAGTGTATTCTTAAATTCTTTCTTGGGTACAGTCCTCATCCACATGCACTTCTTATGGACTGTACAAATTCTTCTTTCTTATTCTTAGGCCGCTCACTAAAGGCGGCGTGCATGCAGAGCTATTCTTCTTCTCTGTCACTAATGGGCTCCCTATCACAACAACCTTCTCTTCTCTTATCTTTTTATATTTTTTTAAGTAAAATTTCAGTTTTGAAGTATTCTTTAATTATATTCTTTAGAGGATGATTCTACAATTTATTTCTTTTCTGTCTCTTTATTCTTTAATGTTCTAATACATGTATATGTGCATGTAAATATGCTCATTCTTTGCTATTCTTTCTAAATGCAAATGCTCAAATGTAAGAATTCATTATGGCATATAAAGATATCATTATGGAACTAGTATTCTCTACCAACAATATTTCCATAACAAAGTAATAATCTAACATACTCATATATATGCACTTTCTTTGACATTTCATCAAACACCTTACATGCACATACAAACCCTAAATTGATTTCACTTCCACATATTTCTCAAGCCACCAAAATTGGAGCAAAAACTCCCTAAGGCCAACAACCACCCTAGTCGAATTTCATCCTCCACCATGCCATATTCATTCTTCATATTTCACCAAAATTTAATCAACTCAACACATACTAATAAATCACTTCTCATGGCCATAAGATTCACAAATTAAACAACCTCAATTTCAATCCATAATTCTCGTCATCCAAACACACATACAACATACAATAAATTTCTCTACACACGTATTTATCCAATCAAAGCTAAAGTTGGATTTACTTACCTTGAATTTGAGCAATTCCAACAATATAATCTCTCTTTGGTAGAATTCCTCTTACCTCTTAAAGCCAAACATATAAAACCATAAGAATTCAAACTTTAAAATTTAAATCTCACATCTTGGTGCAAGAATCTTACCTTTGGATGCTTAGGATTGAAAATCTATCAAAAATCCTATAAATTTCCTTGGAATTAGTGGAAGAAAAATTGAGAGAATTTGGGATGAAGGTGGCGTAAACAATGGGTGGAGTGCCTAGGGTTTCAATTCTTGAACTCTTATTACTACATAATAATATATATAGTTTCCCATTTTACCCTTGTACTTTCTAAAAATTTCATCTATGTCCCTTAGTCAATTACAAGCATGCCCTCATTTTTATTAACTTCTCCATGTTATTCTACTTCTTTTCATTCCCCACTCTTTCATCTAATTATGAGTGGAATGACCATTTTACCCCCATTAACATTTTAAAGAATTTCCTTCACACTTATTCAAGATAACTTTAACAAAATTCAACTAAGGATATTAGGGCATAAATAAAGCTACGTACCTTGATGTGGGTGTTACACGTATGCCTTCCAACACCATGGTTTTAATCAAACCACTGTTCATCGGAACCTTGTTCGCCATAACGAAGGGTACACTTCTACCAGTGGGAGGTTAAAATTCATTGGAGTTTTCCTTAATGATGATGGGTCAACTTAAAATTATAGTTTTGCTTATTCACCATAGCGAAGGTTGATAAACACGTCATAGGCATAGTAAAGAAGTACATATGTTAAGTGTATGTGGTGACATATAGTGTCCACTCTACTGATACTGGGAATCACACTTGAGGACGATGGCTAGGCCGCTGGATTGTGTGATTGGCTTGTTAGCTTCCTTCACATTTGAGGTTGGTAGTGGGAGCTATCAACTGGTGTGGATTAAGTTTGTTGGCATACCTAATCAACCCATTTTGGCTTGTTCGCCACATCGAAGGTTTGAAATGGGCCAGATGGGATCTCAGTCCACTACGAAAGTCAATGGGCTTTCCTGAATTAATAGTGACGGCTATTGGCTTGAGGAAAATAATGGGAGTGTTTTTTAATAAAAGACCATATTAAGAAATAATAAACATTATATTGACTTTACCTTTCTAAATTGTAGGTTCACTTAAAAATGAGCATTATGAACCTACGACCGATAATCGAGAAAGAAAACTGTAACGCCCACATCGAGGTACGTAGCTTTATTTATGCCCTAATACCCTTAGTTGAATTTTATTAAAGTTATCTTGAACAAGTGTGAAGAAAATTCCCTAAAACCTTATTAGGCGCAAAATGGTCTTTTCACTCATAATTAGTTGAAAAAGTGGGGAGTGAAAAGAGATAGAATACCATGGAGAAGTTAATAGAAATAAGGGCATTTTGGTAATTGACTAAGGGACATAGATGAAATTTTTAGAAAGTACAAGGGTAATATGGGAATATAAATATAAATATATATACATACACACACACACACACACATATATATATTATTTTATGATATTAAGAGTTGAAGAAGAGAAACCTAGCCACTCTACCCTCCATTCAAGCCATTCTCCTCCCAAATTCTCTCAAATTTCTTCATTAAATTTCCAAGGAAATTCATAGGATTTTGGCTAACTTTTGATAGATTTTCAATCCTAAGCATCCAAAGGTAAGATTCTTGCACCAAGAAGTGAGATTAAATTTTAAAGTTTTGAATTCTTATAGTTGTATAAGCTTAGGGTTTGAGAATGAGGGAATTCTACCAAAGAGAGAGTATAGTGTTGGAGTTGTTCAAATTTAAGGTAAGTAAACCTAATTTGAACCTTAATTTGAGCAAGACTTTGTTGAATGAATTTTTTGCATGTTTGTATGTGATGGTATGAGAGAATTATGGGTTGTTTTTTATGTTTATTGATGTATAAATTCTAGCCATGAGAAGTAGTGTATGGTTATGTGATGATTTGGTGAAGTTGTGGAAGATTTTGTGTTGAGATTTTTGGAGTGTAGAGAAGTGATAAATTTAGCCAGGTTTGATACTCAATTTAGTGAGTTTTTGGCTCACAATTTGGTTGAATTAGAGAGCTGTGGAAGTGTAGCCAACATGGTAGTAGAATGTGCATATGAATTGTTTGATGAAAATCCTAAGAGAAAATATGTTACCATGGTTGCCCTGTCAAATCCGTGACCTTATGAGTGATTTTTGAGCATCTTACCCCTTATAGTAATCCGATTTGTATAGCTCGAGATATGCCTCCTTGAATATGACCTGCGCAGAATGACTACCTCAAAATTACCTCCAATTTATTAGTTAGTTTTAGTCAAATAATCTATGATTGATTTCAAGTATGGAAATGTTTTTGGTAGAGAATACTAGTTCCATAATGATATCTTTATATGCAATAATGCATTTGAACATTTGAGCATTTGCGTTTAGAAAGAATAGCAAAGAATGAGCATATTTCCATGCACATACAAATGTATGAGAACATTAAAGAACAAAGAGAAAGAGAGTTTGGATGAATTGTAGAGAATTTCTTTTATGCATGTATATGCTTATCTATGAAGAATTGTTGATGGAATGGATATTGAATGATGGTTAGAATTTATCCATGAGAAGTAGTATTTGTGTACTTGATGTTTGATGAGAGTTTGGATGAATTATAGAAGAATTGGAGTAGAATATATGGAGTGTAAATCCTGGACAGGTTTGACGTTAATCTTGGTGTGTTTTATTCCAAATTTTGGTGGTTTAGAAGAGAGGTAGAAATGTAGCAAAATTAGAGTTGATGCGTGCATATAAATTGTTTGATGAAATGTCAAAGAAAAGTGCATACATGATTATGATTATTTGATATGTTGAGATGAGTTGGTAAATGGTAGAGAATGACATGTTCACATTCCATATTGCATTATTGCATCCAAACATGTGAATTTAGAAAGAATAATAAGCATGAGCCCATATACATGCATACATACTCATAAAAGCATTAAAGAGCAATAATGAACATTAAAGTTAAAGAACAAATAGAAAGAAATGAGAATTATTAAAGAAAAGAAATTGAATACTAATTTCCATAAGAAAGATAAAAAAAAAAAAAAAAAGGTTGTTGCAATGGGGAACCCGTGAGTGACAAGAAGAAGAATATTCCCACATGTACGCCGCCTTTAGTGAGGGGCCTAAGAATAAGAAGAATTTGTATAGTCCATAAGAGTACATATGGATGAGGACTGTACCCAGAAGAATATTCTTACATGCACGCCGCCTTCAGTGAGCAAGCTAAGCAGAAGAAGAGGAATTTGTACAGTCCGTAAGAGTGCATGTAGATGAGGACTGTACTCACTCACACGGCCAGGTTTCCGAATCCATGCCTCAACCGAGTCCAATCGGCAAAGAATAAGAAAGAAAAGAATAGAATAAGACAGAAAAGAATAGAAAGAAAAGAATAAGAAATAAAAGAATAGAAAGAAGAGAATAAGAAAGAAAAGAAGAGAAAAGAAAGAATAGAAGGAAATAAACAATAGAAAAAGAAAGAAAGAAACAATAGAAAGAAAGAAAGAACAGAAAAAAAAAAAAGAAACAATAGAAAAAAAAAAGAAAGAAATACAGAGAAAAGAAACAGAAAACATAATAGAAAAACAGAAAAGAAAATGAACATTCTATGCATTTGTGCATTTGCATCATACCTATGCATGATACCATGCCTATTATCATGGGTAGTGAGAAATTAGAAATAGAGAAAGAACAGAGAAGAATAGAAAAGTGTGATGTAAGGAAAGAAATTCAGAATTTAAGCAATGGAGAGAGAAGAGTAGCATAGTGGGTTTACTTACTGAGCAATTAGTGCTCACCCCGTTGTTTTCAATGTTTTTGCAAGTAATAGGTGAGATGCGGTCGCTTGGAACGTCACGCAGTGGAAGGGTTGGGCAACACTGTCGAGTTGATGTTTTGTGACTTTATTATATTTTATAAAGATTTGTATTTAAAGAAAAATTAGTTATGGGTCCATTATTTTATACTCATTTACATGTATATTTTCTTATATATATTTTGTGAGTTTTACTATTATTTTCCGAGTATTCTAGCTAGAGAGTGAGTATTACAAAAACAGGTTGGATGAATCCAATTTCTCGGACTGGTATTGTAATCTTCGGATTATACTTAAATCCGAAAAGAAATTGTATATCCTTGATAAACCATACATGGCTGAGCCTGATCCTGATTCCATTCAAGAAGTAAAGGATACTTATCAAAAGTTCCTTGATGATGTTGATGGCGTTCAATGCTTGATGTTAGCATCGCTAACACCAGTGCTGTAAAAGCAGCATGAGAATATAGACATTGTTGCCATTATTCTACAGCTCAAAGAGCTTTAGGAAGGGAATGCTCGACATGAGAGGTATAAGGTGTCAAAAACACTATTTGGAAGTCGCCTAACCGAGGGAGCCCAAGTTGGCCCTCATGTGCTCAAAATGATCAAGCACATGGAAAGGCTTGAGACTTTGGGGTTTGAGTTGGATGCAGAATTACAACTGGATTTAATTCTAAAATCCTTGTCTAACTCTTATGCGCCGTTCATAATGAACTTCAATATGAACGCTATGGTGAAAACCCTGTCAGAGCTTTTGAACATGCTAAGGACTGCAGAGCAAGACTTGAAGAAGTCCAAGCCTGTTTTACTAGTAGTTGTCAGTAAAGGAAAGGGTAAGGGAAAAGGAAATGCCAAGGCCAATCCCAAGCCCAAGCCTAAAGGACAAGATGCCCTCAAGCCTGCGAGTGGCGTTGGGAAAGGTGGGAAGGTAGTCTGCTCCTATTGTGGCAAGCCTTGCCACTGAAAGAAGCCCTACTAGGCTTTCCTCGCAAACAAGAAGAAGTTAGATGGTTCGAATTCAGGTATGTTTATGATTGAGATTAACTTCTCTCCTTGAACATCTTGGGCAATTGACACAGGATGTGGTACTCACATTTGTACTGATGTACAGGGACTAAGGCATATAGATTGCTTGCCAAGGGAGAAGTAGACCTACAAGTTGGAAATGAAGCACATGTAGCTGCATTAGCTATAAGGGCTTATTGTTTGTCTTTGCCTTCTGGCTTATTATTAGAACTCAAAGATTGTTATTTTGTACCTACAATTTCTAATGAAGGCTGTAATGGACTAAGTATATTGCATTATCTGAAGCGGCCAAGGAGGTAGTCTAGATTAAGAAGTTCATCACCAAACTTGGTGTGGTTTCCATGATTGTTGATGCGATAGATATCTATTGTGACAACAATGGAGCAATTGCTCAAGCAAAGGAACCATGAACTCACCAGAAGTCCAAACACATACTTATACGTTTTCATCTCATCAAAGAAATGGTTGAGAGGAAAGATGTACAGATCAGTAAAATGCATACCGATGAGAATCTCGTAGATCCACTGACGAAACCTTTGCCGCAGCAGAAGCATGAAAAACACTTAAGGTCATTTGGTATTAAATACATGAATGATTGACTATAGTGCAAGTAAGAGATTGTTAGAGTTGGTGCCCTAGAGCCAATCAATTATTGTAAAATTGACTCTGTAATAAATGTTTATTTATCAATAAAATGCATATTCTTCTATATCGTGTATGTAATGATATATGTCCTTAGGATGGTAGAACCGTGACGAGGGTATCAAGTGTTTCAAATCTTGATAGTGAGAACCCTATGATCACATATGGTGGCCATTCTAGAAACGTTCGTAGCCCTAGTATTATTCTGACCAACGACATAGATAATACGATAGGGCTATCATAGTGTTGAACGACCCTGTTGAAAGGTAGTGACTGGTCTCACTTGTCAAGGTTGTTTGCTGACAACTTGGTGCAACGCATGGGTGCTTGTTAGAGGCAAGTTCACTGGATAGACACACCAGAGGATTCCATATGGATGGTAACCCCAGTGTCTTTGGAATAAATCCTCTAACAGATGGTGGTGCATGTGATCCTTAGACTTGAGATCACCAGAGCGCATTGTGCACCAATTGGTGTAGTTTGACACTAGCCTAATGTAGTTCTATTCAGAGCTATCAATACGGTAGTGATTGGCTACATTGAGAAGTGTATCAAGACTATGGTGGATTGACAAAGGATTCATCACTCCTGAGTACGGGAGAAGTTATCTCACTGGGTAATTCAGTATATGGCAATGACACTAAATCTGTGGCCACAGTGGGATTGAGTTGATGCTCAATCCAATTTAATATTCCTGTCATTGGTCCAGTAATTGAATACAAACATGTCGAGGATATCTGAGGTTGACACTATTTCTGTACCTCATCTTCGATAAGATAATAGTTGATGAAAGGATTTGATTACATGGTAACCATATCATTGACATGCTACGGCTTCGCTAAATCCAAATCTATCGGGTGGCCATGATGCCTTGTTAAGGGCCAATCTTGATTTGTGTGTAGTGAGATGATTAATTTGTGTTAATCGCGATACTACACATTGCCAATATGATGAGGAGCCTACGGGTCACACACTTAGAAGATAATTTAAGAATCAATTTGCGAGAAGGGTATTTTCATCTTTTAGGACGAAAGGGTATTTTGGTAATCTCACAGTGCAATTAAATTTGCTGAGGTTGTTGCTTGTATTTAATTTTAATATTAAAATTAAATTAGTGAGATTATATTTAAATATATCTCTGTATATACTTAAGTGAATTATTATTATTAATTAATAATTTCTATATTATTATATATTAATTGATTTTAATTATAATAATAATTAATTAATTAAAATACAATAAAGGGTGTGTTTGGTTGCAAGGGTAAACTAGGGTTGGAGCCCATGGCTATTCCTAAGTGGAATAGGGTTTTAATTGTTGCACTATATAAGTGCAACTTAAAATTAAAACATATGTGAATTATTCATTCAATTAAAAAACCCTAGCCACCTTATCTCTTTCTCTCTCAAGAAGAAAACTTTTCTTGTTCTTCTTTCTTGATTCTTGAACCCTTGATTGTTGTAGCAAAATAATCAAGGGTTCTACAGATTATCTTTGTGTGTACTTCTGTGAGTGCGATCCTACTTTGGATCGATTGGCAAAAAATCACGTGAACAATAGACGATGAACAATAACCGTGAATAGTAGACGGTGAACAGTGTTCCTATCCGAAGTCAGAGATATTCGTAGGAGCCTCCAAACGCACGTAAGTATTCGAATCCTTGAATGGATTTACTTTATATAGATTTTGTTTATAAACATGTAAACGGTATAATCTATACTTGGATCTTGGCAAAGAAGGTAATTGATTTACTAATTGAATTTTTTTTGTTTTCCACTGCGTATGGTACATCAATTACTAACATTATGTGTGTTCTTATGGGGAATAATTTTTTTGTGAAAATTGTGCATAAACTCTAGAACTCATTTGATAACCACTTCAAGCAAAATCCTAGAATCCACATTACTTAGGAAAGGACTTAGGCAATTTTCTTCGGAATGATTGAGCCTTTAAAGTCAACCTTTATTATTTTATCCTTCGTTAACCCTTTGAGCCTATTATATACACTTGGTAAGCCTTATTTTGTTTTTTAAACCTACTATATCTCACCTTGATGATGAAGCCTAAAACACTTTCCCGACCCGTCTTATTGTGAAAGACTTAATTTGGTGTGACCTTGGAAGAAAAACTCATGAAAAGAAGTGTGGTAGAGGAACATAAATGTATCTTTTGGACCATAGCCTGAGTATGTGCAATGAGATAGGTTGGGGATTGTGAAAAGAAAAAAAAATAATAGTAGAAGCAAGGTGTGGTAGATGATTGTTTTTATAAGTTACTATCTTCCTATGAAAAAAAAAAAAAAAACAGAAAAAAAATTAGAAAAAAGAAAAGAAAAGAAAAAATAGGAAGAAGCAGCTAGTGAGAAGAACATGGAATGAGGTTTTACATTATATGAGGGTTGGTGCAATTGTTGGAAGGAAGAGTTCAATGAATGTGAAAGAGTAGTGGGTGAATAAGAAGGGAAGCAAAATGAGATTGTTCATGGTCATTTACTGTAAAATATTAAGTCTCTTACATTTTGTTAAAATTCCTTTCCGTTCTTTCATAAACCATTACCCTAGCCTAACATTACAACCATGATAAAGACCTAATGATCCGAGGTAGTGAATGGATTCTACATTAGTGGAGAGTGGTTTGAAAACTAAGCCTATGGAGTTTGATTATACATTGTTATTGCTTTTCTCACTTTGCCTATGAAAGCTATGCATAAAATCATCTGGGTTTTTGGGTGAACGGTTTGTGACTGATTATGCAAGAGTCAATTACAAAAATGTACTTGAAATTTGCTTATTCTTTATATTTGCATATTGTTAATTATTTGGTTTGTTCATATTGACAAAATATTTGAGACAAATACATGTATAGTTCTAAACTTTTTGTTTGGGCCATTAGTTTTTAAGTCTAGGTTTGATTTAGATGTTTGTGGGTATCATCACTGGAAACCCTCATGAGACTACAACTCGTCCAACTAGGGTTACCTAGGGGTTTAAGGGCTTGTTGCATATGCTAAATACAAGCATGACAATCTACGAAAAGTGATTTAAAGTAGATTAGATTTAGGTTTTAATATTCAAACTAGAAACCTAAATCTAGCAAGAACCTAGTTGGGGGTTGTGATAAGAGCTTAAAAATACAATTTACTTAGTGGTTTATGTAAGTAAATGATTAGATTCGTGTAGCGGAAAACGAACAATTAAAACAAACCAATCAATTCCTCTAAACCAAAATCTGGGAAAAAAGATTATATTGTTTATATATTATGATAAAAAATCCATTAAACAGTAAATCATATAGAGATTTAGATTTACTTATGAACGTAGGAGGCTCCTTCAATGTCTTTTATTTTTTTATCTCGTTTCCCAATTCAAAGTAGAATCGCACTCACGTCGTCCACACGAAGACAATCCGTAGAACCTGCTGTTGTTTTGCTAGAACAACAAGGAGGCTTCAAGAATCAAAGAAGAAAAATTTCTTCTCTCCAATAATGAAAAACATGAAAGGGATAAGTGTAAACCCCACGTCATTATTCTGATGCCCTAAGGTATGAATTTCTACCCTTACAGGTAATTTTCTTTTCTGAGTAGAAGGGTAAAATGGTCATTTTGCATGCATTTCAAGATGTGGCCATTATAAAGTGTAAGGGGTGATGTCATTCAAGAGAAATAAGGGTAAAATAGTCATAAAATAGATTGATAGGGTTAAATGGTTTAAACGGTAACCAAGGGTATAATGGTCTTTTCACACAAATTTGTGGTAGAAAATATAGTCTTCACCAGTGCAAAAAGAGCTTCGCTGGGGCAAAGAACTCACTGGAATTTTTGAGAAAATTTTGGAAAACTTGCTTTAAGAGCAAAATGGTCAGTCCACCCATAATTAGTTGTAAGAGTAAGGAGTGAAAAGTAGTAGAATTTCATGGAGAATATAATGGAGATGAGGACATTATTGTAATTGATTAAAGGGCAAAGATGGAATTTCATAAAAAGTGGGTAAAATGGGAAAATATAAATAATATTATGAGATATTAAGGGTTCAAGAATTGAAACTCTAGACATTTCTCTCTTAGTTCATGCCACCTTCATCCCCAAAGTCTCTCAAATTTTCTTCAACCAATCTAAAAGGAAATTCATAGAAGTTGATCTAAGTTTGGTAGAATTTCAATCCTAAGCAACTATAGGTAAGTTTCTTACACTAAGATGTGGGATTAAATTTTTAAAGTGTTGAATTCTTATAGTTTTATATGCTTAGGGTTTAAGAGGAAGAGGAAATCTATCAAAGAGAGTAAAGTGTTGGAAATTACTCAAATTCAAGGTAAGTAAATCCAACCCTAGCTATGATTTGAGCAATAATTGTGTAGAGAAATTCTTATATGTATGTATGTGCTGTATGTTGAGAATTATTGATGAAGTTGATGTTGAATGATGGTTAGGATTCAACCAAGAGAAGTAGTGTTTGTGTATATGGTGTTTGGAGGAAGTTTGGATGAATTATGGAAGAATTGGAGTAGAATTTGTGAAGTGTAATTCCTGGCCAGGTTTGATGTTGTTTTTAAGAAATTTTGCTCCAAATTTTGGTGACTTTAGAGAGATGTAAAAGTTAGCCAATTTAGAGTTTGTGTGTGTGCATACAAATTGCTTGATGAAATGTCAAAGAGAAGTGCATGCTTAGATATGATTATTTGTTATCTTGATATGAGTTTGTAGATGGTAGAGAATGACATGTACACATGCCATATTTCATTTTTACATCTAAACATGTGAATTTAGAAAGAATAACAAGCATAAGCCCATCTACATGAATACATTCTTATAAGAGCATTAAAGAACATTAAAGAACAAAGAAAAGAAAGAAACCTATTAAAGAACACTTTTAAAGAAGAGAAGAGAAGGTTGTTACGATGGGGAACATGTGAGTGATTAGCCCCACATGGACTCCACCTTTAGTGAGCGGCTTCAAAATAAGAAAGAATAANCTGTTGTTTTGCTAGAACAACAAGGAGGCTTCAAGAATCAAAGAAGAAAAATTTCTTCTCTCCAATAATGAAAAACATGAAAGGGATAAGTGTAAACCCCACGTCATTATTCTGGTGCCCTAAGGTATCAATTTCTACCCTTACAGGTAATTTTCTTTTCTGAGTATAAGGGTAAAATGGTCATTTTGCATGCATTTCCAGATGTGGCCATTATAAAATGTAAGGGGTGATGTCATTCAAGAGAAATAAGGGTAAAATGGTCATAAAATAGATTGATAGGGTTAAATGGTTTAAACGGTAACCAAGGGTATAATGGTCTTTTCACACAAATTTGTGGTAGAAAATATAGTCTTTGCCAGTGCAAAAAGAGCTTCGCTAGGGCAAAGAACTCACTGGAATTTTTGAGAAAATTTTGGAAAACTTGCTTTAAGGGAAAAATGGTCATTCCACCCATAATTAGTTGTAAGAGTGAGGAGTGAAAAGTAGTAGAATTTCATGGAAAATATAATGGAGATGAGGACATTATTGTAATTGATTAAAGGGCAAAGATGGAATTTCATAGAAAATGCAAGGGTAAAATGGGAAAGTATAAATAAAATTATGAGATATTAAGGGTTCAAGAATTGAAACTCTAGACATTTCTCTCTTAGTTCATACCACCTTCATCCCCAAAGTCTCTCAAATTTTCTTCAACCAATCTGAAAGGAAATTCATAGAAGTTGATCTAAGTTTGGTAGAATTTCAATCCTAAGCAACTATAGGTAAGTTTCTTACACTAAGATGTGGGATTAAATTTTTAAAGTGTTGAATTCTTATAGTTTTATATGCTTAGGGTTTAAGAGGAAGAGGAAATCTATCAAAGAGAGTACAGTGTTGGAAATTACTCAAATTCAAGGTAAGTAAATCCAACCCTAGTTATGATTTGAGCAATAATTGTGTAGAGAAATTCTTATATGTATGTATGTGCTGTATGTTGAGAATTATTGATGAAGTTGATGTTGAATGATGGTTAGGATTCAAGAGAAGTAGTGTTTGTGTATATGGTGTTTGGTGGAAGTTTGGATGAATTATGGAAGAATTGGAGTAGAATTTGTGAAGTGTAATTCCTGGCCAGGTTTGATGTTGTTTTTAAGGAGTTTTGCTCCAAATTTTGGTGACCTAAGAGAGATGTAGAAGTGTAGCCAATTTAGAGTTTGTGTGTGTGCATACAAATTGTTTGATGAAATGTCAAAGAGAAGTGCATGCTTGGATATGATTATTTGTTATCTTGATATGAGTTTGTAGATGGTAGGGAATGACATGTACACATGCCATATTTCATTTTTACATCTAAACATGTGAATTTAGAAAGAATAACAAGCATAAGCCCATCTACATGAATACATTCTTATAAGAGCATTAAAGAACATTAAAGAACAAAGAAAAAGAAAGAATCCTATTAAAGAACACTTTTAAAGAAGAGAAGAGAAGGTTGTTGCGATGGGGAACATGTGAGTGATCAGCCCCACATGGACGCCACCTTTAGTGAACGGCTTCAGAATAAGAAAGAATAATTTGTACAGTCCGTTAGAAGTGCATGTGGATGAGGATTGTACCCAGAAAGAATTTGAGAATACACTCACACGGCCAGGGTTACGAATCCATGCCTCAACCGAGTTCGATCAGCAAGAAAGGATAGAAACAAGGAAACAAAGAAAAAGAAAACAGAGAAACGGAAAAGCAAATGCATATCTTATGCATTTGTGCATATGCATTGTACCTATGCATGATACTATTCCCACTATCCTGAGTAAGTGAGAAACTAGTGTTTTAGGAAGAGTAGAGAAGAAAGAGAAGTTTGATGTAAGGAAAGAAATTCAGAATATGAGCAACAGAAATAGAAGAGTAGCATAATGGGTTTACTTATTGAGCAATAAATGCTCACTCCGTTAATTTCAATGTTTTGCAAGTAATATATGAGATGCGGTCAGATGGAACGTCAAGAAGCGGAGGAGAATGACACTACTATCCAATTGTATTTTGAGTTTATGTATATGACTTTCTTACTTGATGTAGAGAATTTGTTTATAAAGTAAAGTTAATTTCTAGGCCCACTATCTTATACTTATATACATATATGTTTTCTATAACATATTTAGTGATTCCATATTATAATTTCCCAAAGTAAACTAGCTAGAAAGGGTTATTACATCAGAGTAATGGAAATTTTATGGAAACCATGAGTCCTTTGAGGCGGTAATCAAGAACAAGGTAATGGTTCAAATGAATCCGATCGGTTCGTAAAGATAAACTAAATGTCAAATACCTAGATAAAAGAAATAGGCATGTTTGTAAATGTTGCATGAGTCATATATGTTTAGTGTTTTAGGATTTTTTAAATATACTATGACTTATGTGTATAAGAAAGTCAATGTGAATATCATGACTATGATTTATGACATTGACAATGAATAATATGTTGTGAATTTTTGAACGTTTGTTTGTGTAAGAAATCCATGAAAGTTAGAATAGCTGTATCCCCTTACTAAGCAATTAGTGCTCACCCAGCAATGTTTGTATGTTTTGCAAGTAAGGATAGGCATGAAGCTAGGAGAGGATTCCAAGAAACGCTACAAGCATGAAGGGATGTTATAGGATTTTGAGAACTTGGTTTTAACGATGACTATTGAATGGTTTTGCCAGTATTTAGTGAAGTAATTATGTTCATATTTCATAATGTAGTAAATATGTTCATGTTCTATAATGGAGTAAATATGTTCGTGTTAATAAAGGCAATCAAATTGCTAGTAAAGTTTATAAAAGTGTGCATGTTCTAGTAGTTACTACTATGCATTTAATAATTTACTCCAAGAAAGGAAACTATATTATTTGACTTGTACAATTAATTTATTATAGTTTAGAAATTAAAAAAAAATGTTTTTAAATTACAGGTTTATTCTTTAAATAGGGTTTTAAAACAAACTTCTTTCCTAGGCATGCGTTTTCTAGGTTCTCAATGGCCAAGGGATACTTAGGAAATACCTGGCTAGGGAGGGGTTTTACAATGAGGTGGGTGGCTAGAGTTTTAATTTTTAATAATGTGTTATTGTGTTTTAATTTAAGTTGCACTTATATAGTCTAACTAATTAAAACTCTATTCCACTTAGGAATAGTCATGGGCTCCAACCCAAATCCAACCTTGCAACCAAACAACTCATAATGGTATTTTAATATTAATTAATTATTATTATTATTAAAAACCACAAATATTAATATACTAAAATATATGAATATTAAATAATAATAATTCATTTAAATATATGAACATATATATTTAAATATAATCTCACCAATTTTAATCTCAATATTAAAATTGAATACAGGCAACAACCTCAACAAATTTAATTACACTATAAGATTACCAAAATACCATTTCGTCCTAAAAGATGAAAATACCTCTTTTCACAAACTAATTCTTAAATTATCTTCTAAGTGTGTGACCCGTAGGCACCTTATCATAAAAGTAGTGAGTAGTCTCATAATCGACACCAATCAATCATCTCATTACAGACAAACCAAGATTGGCCCCTCGCAAGGCATCATGGCCACCCGATAGATTCGGATTCAGCAAAATAGTTACCTATCAATGATATGGTTACTATGCAATCAAATCCCTTTATCATTTGTTATCTCATCAAGGCTGAGGCACAGAAATATTGTCAACCTCAAATATCCTTAATATCTTTGTATTCAGTTACTGGACTAATGACCAAGACAATAAATTGGATTGAGCAACAACTCAATCCCACTATGGCCACAGATTTAGAGTCATTGCCATTTACTAAATTTCGCAATGAGATAACTTTTGCCGGATGAATCCTTTGTCGATCCACCATAGTCTTGATACACTTCTCGATGCAGGCAATCACTACCATTCTGATAGTCCTAAATAGGACTACATTGGGCTAGTGTCAAACTACATCAATTGGTGCATAAGGTGCTCCGGTGATCTCAAGTCTAAGGATCACATGCACCACCATCCGTTAGAGGATTTATTCCATAAACACTAGGGTTACCATCCATATAGAATCCTCTGGTGGGTCTGTCCAGTGAACTTGCCTACAGCAAGGCACCCATGCTTTACACTAGGTTGTCGGCAAACAAACTTAACAAGTGAGATCAGTCACTGCCTTACGATAAGGTCGTTCAACACTATGATAGTTTACCATATTATCTGTTTCCTTGGTCAGAATAATATTAGGGCTTCAGACATTTCTAGAATGGCCACCATATGTGATCATAGGGTTCTTACTGTCAAGATTTGAAACACTTGATACCGTCGTCACGGTTCTACCATCCTAAGGACATATATCAATACATGCAATTATGATTTACACGATATAGAAGAAAATGCCTTTTATTGATAAATAAACATTATTACAAAGAGTCAATACTACAAAATTGATTGCCTCTAGGGCACCTACTATAACAATCTCCTACTTGCACTATAGCCAATCATTCATGTATTTACTACCGTATGACCTTAAGTACTTTTCATGCTTCTACTATGATAAAGGCTTCGTAAGTTGATCAGCGAGATTGTCATCTGTATGTACTTTGCTAATCTACACATCTTTCCTCTCAACCATTTCTCTAATCAGATGATAACGCCTGAGTATGTGTTTAGGTCACTAATGAGACCGTGGCTCTTTCGATTGAGCTATTACACCATTGTTGTCATAATAGACATATATCGGATCAACAATAGTGGAGACCACACCAAGTTCAATGATGAACTTCTTGATCCAAACCACCTCTTTGGCCACATCAAATAATGCGATATACTCGACTTTTGTTGTAGAATCTGCTACAATGCTTTGCTTGGAGCTCTTTTAGCTCACTGCACCCTTATTGCAGCAAAGTAAAAACCTGAATTGTGAGCGATAATCATCCTTATATGTTTGGAAACTAGCATTACTATATCCTCTTACAATGAGCTCATCTTCTCCTCCATAAACAAAGAACATGTCCTTAGTCCTTTTTAGGTACTTAAGGATGTTCTTGACAACCATCCAGTAACGCTCACCTGGATCCAATTGATATCTACTGCGAGTGCTTAATGCACATGAAACATTAATCCGAGTACACAACATGGCATACATGACGGATCTAATTGTTAACGCATATGAGATCCTCTTCATTCTATCTCTTTCATCATGTGTTTTAGGAGACATATCCTTAGAGAGATAGACACTATGTGACATCAGAAGAAATCCCTTCTTGGATTCTTCCATACCGAATCTCTTTAGTACCTTGTCAATGTATGTACTCTGACTTAGGCCAAGCAACCTATGTGATCTATCATGGTAGATCTTTATTCCGAGGATGTAGGCTGCTTCTCCTAAGTCCTTCATGGATAAGCACTTGGATAACCAAGTCCTTATTGATTGAAAGTTTGGCATATCATTCCCGATGAGAAGTATGTCATCGACATACAGCACCAAGAATACAACTGTGCTCCCACTTAGCTTTTTGTAAACACAGGCCTCATCTTCATTCTTAATGAAATCAAATTCTTTTATGGCTTCATCAAAATGAATGTTTCAGCTTCTTGAAGCTTCTTGAGTCCATAAATGGACCTTTGCAACTTGCATATCTTATCAGCTTGTCCATTAAGAACGAAACCATCGGGTTGTGTCATATACACATCCTCTTTAAGGTTTCCGTTCAGGAAAGCTGTTTTGACATCCATCTGCCAAATTTCTTATAGCCATGATATGCAACAATCGCAAGCATAATCTTGATGGACTTAATCATGGCAACTAGTAGTGTCTTATAGGCATGCTCATTGCCATCCATGTCAGTCTTCTTTTTAAAGACCCATTTACACCCTATGGGTTTTACCCCTTCAGGTGGATCCACCAGAGACCATACTTGGTTCTGGTACATGGAGTCCATATTAGGTTTCATGGCTTCAAACCATTTAACGGAATCTGTATCCGATATAGCATTTTCATAGGTTCTGAATTCATTGTCTTGGTAGACTAGTACATCACCATGCTGAGTCATGAGAAAACCATATCTCTCAGGCTCGAGATGTACTCTTCCAGACCTACATAGCTCATGTGCTACTTGAGGTGGTTCACTTTGATCCACAAATTATGGAGTAACCTCCTCACGATGTTCAACCACTCTTTATGGAACATTTTCCCGTCCTTCATCTAACGTATCTTATGGTTCTAAAACTTAATCGAGTTCTACTTTTCTCCTACTAGTACCTCTTAGAAAAAATTCCTACGAGCAACAAAAATTTTACACTCTTCTAGACGATAGAAATGGTATCCTTTGGTCTCCTTAAGATATCCCACAAAAATACATTTATTATATTTCAGGCCCAGCTTGTTTGAAGTCAATTTCTTGACATAAGCTTCGCAACCCCAAATCTTCAGATAAGACAAGTTGGGCTTTCACCCACTCCATATTTCTTATGGAATCTTATCTACAGACTTTGACAGCACACGGTTAAATATGTGAGTCACAGTCTCTAGGGCAAAACCTCAGAATGATACGAGTAGATCACTAAAACTCATCGTAGACCTAACCATATCAAGTAAGGTCCTATTCCTCCTTTCAGATACACCATTATGTTAGGGTGTATGCAGAGGGGTGAGTTTTGAAACCATCCCACACTCCTTTAGGTATTCAGAAAACCGTAAGTTCAAGTATTCACCTCCTTGATCTGACAGAAGAGTTTTAATACTTTTGCGCAACATATTATGTACTTCATTCCTAAATTCTTTGAATTTATCAAAGGTTTTAGATTTATGTCTCATAAGGTAGACATAACCATATCTACTGAAGTCATCAATAATTGTGATGAAGTATGAATATCCACCTTTGGCTTCAATTGTTAGTGGACCGCATACATCACTATGGATGGTGCCTAATGATTCAATAGCCTTTTCACTTCATCCTGCAAAAGGCGACTTGGTCTTCTTGCCAAAAAGGCATGACTCGCATACCTCCAATGATTGGAAGTCAATAGGGTCCAAAACTCCATCCCTTTGAAGTTTTGCAATGTGGGTCTGATTAACATGACTTAATTTACAATATCAGAAGTATGTTTGGGTTTGATTGCTATCTTTAGCTTTCTAGTTTCAATATTAAGAATATCATTATTGTTTAAATTAAGAACATACAATCCGTTATATAACCTTGCAATTCCAAATAAAATACCATTCAAACGAAGGACAGCAGTCCATTAAAAATTTCAAAATGATATCCTATATTATCTAAAGTGGATATAGAAATAATGTTTCTAGAAATTGAAGTTATGAAATAACATTCATTTAGTTCTAACAATAAGCCCATAGGCAAAGTCAAATAATAAGTCCCTATAGTTGCACATCAGTACAAATGTGAGTACCACATCCTGTGTCAATGACCTAAGATGTTGAAGGGGAGAAGTTAATCGTAATCATGTACATGCCTGAAGTCGAAGCATCTGACTTCTTCTTACTTGTGAGGAAAGCCTTGGAGTGCTTCCTCTAGGGCCAAGCTTGCCATAACAGAAGTAGACTATCTTCCCATCTTTCCCAACACCACCCTTAGGCTTGAGAGTATCTTCTCCTTTCAGCTTGGGCTTGGGATAGGTCTTGGCTTTTCCCTTGCCTTTACCCTTTCCTTTACTGGCAGCAACCAGTAAAACAGGCTTGGACTTTTTCAAGTCCTTTTATAGAGTCCTAAGCATGTTTAAAAGCTCTGACAGAGACTTCACCATCATGTTCATATTGAAGTTCATTATGAATAGTGAATAAGAGTAAGGTGGTGACTGTAGAATTAAATCCACTTGTAAGTCTACATCCACACCAAACCCCAAAGTCTCAAGCCTCTTTATGTACCCAATCATCTTGAGTGCATGAGGACCAACTTGGTATCCCTCAGTCATTCAGCTCCTAAACAGTGCCTTCAACACCTCATACCTCTCATGACGAGCATTACTTTGAAAATGCTCCTTAAGGTGCAGAATATGGCATTTGCATCCATATTCTCATGTTGCTTTTGTAGCTCAAGTGTCATTGATGCTAGCATAATGCGTTGAACATTATCAGCATCATCAAGGAACTTCTGGTAAGTATCCTTTATTTCCTGATTGGCATCAGGTTCAGGCTCAGCCGGATAAGGCTTCTCAAGCATATACAATTTCTTTTCAGACTTTAGTACAATCCAAAGATTTCAATACTAGTCCGAGAAATTGGATCCATCTAGCCTCTTTTCTTTTGCGATTATCGATCGTAGGTTGGTATTGCTCATTTTAATGAATCTACAAATGTAGAATGTTGTTACAATGTTTATTATTACTTAACAAGTTTTTTTATTAAATAATACCTCCCATTATTTTCCTCAAGCCAATAGCCCTCATTATTAACTCGGGAAAGCCTGTTGGCTTTCCTAGTGGGCTGAGACCCCATCTAGCCCATTTCAAACCTTCGCTTTGGTGAACAAGCCAAAATGGGTTGATTAGGTAGGCCAACAAATTTAATTCACACCAGTTGATAGCTCAAACTGCCAACCTCAAATGCGAAATAAGCCAACAAACTAATCACACAATACAATGACCGAAGCCATTGTCCTCAAGTGTGATTCTCAATATCAGTAGAGTGGACACTACATGTCACCACGTACACTCAACAAGTGTATTTCTCTACTATGCCTATGATGTGTTTACCAACCTTCACATTGGCGAACAAGCAAAACACACCATTTAAGTCGACCCATCACCATTAAGGAAAACTTCAATGATCTTTAACCTCCCACTGGTAGAAGTGTACCCTTCGGTTTGGCAAACAAGATTCCAATGAATAGTGGTTTGATTAAAGTCATGGTGATGGAAGGCATTTTAATTACTGACTTAATATCCTTTGTTGAGGGGTTTTTTATTTTGTGGTCTCACCAATTTATTATCTTTGTTAGAATGTCATTTATTGGCATGTCATTGAACATTCAACCTTAGCATGCATTCTAAACATAAAATAAACATGCTAGTACATGACCAACTAAAACCGATTTCCTCCAGCCTAGAGGAATCGGTAGGTCAACCTAGGGTTAATACAAAAATGGGCTCTTCAAGTTTTCCTCTTCATTGCTCCTTCATTTCTTCATTACGATCATTACAAAAGATTTTATAATAAATAAAATCCTATTTTAATTTACATCAATAAAATAGAAACCTCACGTTACATACGAGGGGAGTGAGATGAGAAGAAGAAATAAACAGAGAATTTAGAGGGAGGCAGCCATAGGTCCTATTTATTTAAAAACTTACAAACAAACCCAAAATTAAAAACAAACCATAGATCTAAGGCTCATGTACCGAGCACCATGTAATTTTCAAACAGGAACATTGCATACATTCAAAAATAAATATTTTGAATTGGGTTGGTTAAATTATTAAATTACCCTCTTAGATGTGCAGAATAATTATTGGCTTAATGGTTTTGAAAACTGTAGTTTGGTCCCATCTCATAACAAACGTGATCTGTCCTAGTAGCATGTTTGCACAGGGAAGCTTTATGTCGCCGCGGTGGGCATGAACTTCAACAAACTCCAGAAATTCTAAAAAGCTTATTGCCGCAGCGAAATTTTATTTCGCTTCGACGAGATTCAATTTCTTGTAGTTCGCCACGACGAAGTGTTATTTCACTGCGGCTAGAGTCCACGATCTTGTGGTCGCCGTGGTGAATGTCATAGATCTATGAAGGTACAATTCACACTTTTTGTAGTTTTTTGCATAATGACACAAATCCAAATGGAATCGAATGCACTAGCATTCGACTAGGACATCAACCAACCAAAGTCAATTGATCATACAAATCATGTAAATTGCAAAATTTTATAGATTTAAAAACAATTAATATATGCAACAACATGTTATCAAACAAATACATGTTATCAATCACTAATTAAACATTATAATCAAATACCTGAGGCTCTGATACCACTGTAAGTAAATGATTAGATTCGCACAATGGAAAAACAAACAATTAAAACGAATCAATCAATTACTTTAAACCAAAATTCGAGCAAAGATTATATTGTTTATATATTATGATAAAAAATCCATTAAACAGTAAATCATACAGAGATTCAGATTTACTTACGAACATAGGAGGCTCCTTCAATGTCTTTGATTTTTGATCTCGCCTCTCGATTCAAAGTAATCTCGTACTCATGTCATCCACACGAAGACAATCAGTAGAACCCGTGTTGTTTTGCTAGAACAACAAGGAGGCTTCAAGAATCAAAGTAGAAAAAATTCTTCTCTCCAATAATGAAAAATGTGAAAGCTAGGAGGTGGGTTGGCTAGGGTTTTAATTTTTAATAATGTGTTATTGTGTTTTAATTTATAAGTGCAACTAATTAAAACCCTATTCCACTTAGGAATAGCCATGGGCTCCAACCCTAATCCACCCTCACAACCAAACGACCCATAATGGTATTTTTATTTTAATTAATTATTATTATTATTAATATATTAAAATATATTAATATTAAATAATAATAATTCATTTAAATATATGAACATATATATTTAAATATGATCTCACCAATTTTAATTTCAATATTAAAATTGAATATAGGCAACAACGTAGCAAATTTAATTGCATTGTTAGATTACCAAATACCATTTTGTCCTAAAAGACGAAAATACCCCTTTTCACAAACTGATTCTTAAAATATCTTTTAAATATGTGACCTGTAGGCTCCTTATCGTATCGACAATGAGTAGTCTCACGATTGACACCAATCAATCATCTCACTACACACAGGCCAAGATTGACCCCTTGCAAGGCATCATGGCCAACCAATAGATTCGAATCTAGTGAAATAGCTACCTATCAACAGTATGGTTACCGTGCAATCAAATCCTTTCATCATTCGTTAACTCATCAAGGGTAAGGTACATAAATAGTTTAAACCTGAGATAGCCTTGATATCTTTGTATTTAGTTATTGAACCAATGACGAGATAATAGATTGGATTCAGCAACAACTCAATCCCACTATGGCCGCAGATTTAGTGTCATTGCCATTTATTGAATTGCGCAGTGAGATAACTTCTCCCATACCCGAGAGTGATGAATCCTTTGTCAATCCACCATAGTCTTGATACACTTCTCGATGTAGCCAATCACTACCATTCTAATAGTCCTGAATATGACTATGTTGGGCTAGTGTCAAACTACACCAATTGGTGCACAAGGTGCTCCAGTGATCTCAAGTCTAAGGATCACATGCACCACCATCCGTTAGAGGATTTATTCCATAGACACTAGGTTACCATCCATATGGAATCCTATGGTGGGTCTATCCAATGAACTTGCCTACAGCAAGCACCTATGCATTGCACTAGGTTGTTGGCAAACAACCTTGACAAGTGAGATCAGCCACTACCTTACAATAGGACCGTTCAAAACTCTAATAGCCTTACCGTATTATCTACATCCTTGGTCAGAATAATGAGGCTATGGACATTTCTAGAATAGCCACCATATGTGATCACAGGGTTCTCACTATCAAGACTTGAAACACTTGATACCCTCGTCACGGTTCTACCATCCTAAAGACATATATCAATGCATGCAATTATGATTTACACGATATTGAAGAAAATGCCTTTTTATTGATAAATAAAAATTATTACCAAGAGTCAATACTACAAAATTGATCTTCTTTAGGGCACCTACTCTAACAGTTTATGGGGACTATTTGTGGGAAATTAGGTTTAAATTAAGTAATTTGGCTTAATTATTTCACAAATGACTTTTATGGGATCACATGTGTGTTTGAGTGTTTTCAGGTTATCAATGCTAAATGTTATGATAGAATGAAGAATCATGTCAGCAACGGAATGAGTAACAAGTAGAAATAAACGGATCAAGAATCGGAGTTGAATTGAAGAAGTTATGGAGTTTTGAAGTTAAAGAGAAGATTCTAGATTATGCTCCAGTTTGAACAAGCTCAGTATTTAAAAGATAACTCGAGCTGTAGACCTTGGATTGTGATGATTCTTGAACCATTAGAAAGATGATTTGAAGGGCTACATTTCATATGTCACTGGGCCAGATTCAAACGTTATCATGCTAAAAAATAACCATCTCTACTGCTGAGGAATGATGCAAGATTTGAACTAAAGAAGAGGACTTGGACACCATGCTGTGGCATTATGCCGCAGCACAGAAAATTTTAGTATCAACCATGCCATGGCACACTCACGACAACTGGATTTTTATTTTCTGTTTTTTACTATGAAAATGGGGTTTAAGAGTCCTAAACTGAGTAGAATCAAGAAACAAAACCCTAACCTTTTGGGGAATATAAATATAAGTCTTTTAGCTTTTTTTTTTTTTTTTTTTTTTTTTTTTTTGGTGGGGGGGGATTTTTGGGAGAGATCAAAAGAGAAACATTAGAAGAAAGAGAAAAGCATCAGAATTTCTAGAGCTTCTGGAGCAAAATCATAGAGAATTTTTTCTTTGTTCTTCCTTAAACTCATGATTTTTACTTTTATAAAGATGATTGTTCTTTCATAATTGTTATGAACTAATTTTATTTTCTAGGACTATAATGTAGCTCAATCTTTTGATTATGTGTTGATTTATTTATGTTGATTTTTATTAAGATTTCTTCCTAACTTTTATTATTATGCCTAGTGATTTTGATTCTTAAGGGCCCAAGAACTGAATGAACTAATGGACTAGATTGAGATTGAGAGATGATACTTAGTTGGTTTACGGTAGTAAAACCGTAGGTTGAGCAAATGCTAGAGATAGGTTACTGCGACTTGCGAGGTTTTGACAAACTCTACAAAACGTAATGATCTCCAATTGCTTAAATCTGATTAGAGATAATTCGGGTTAGTAATTAGGAGTTAATTTGATAATTTTTCAAAAGAAAATTATTGGAAATTTAGGGAGTTTGATCAGTAGGAAGAGCTTAACAAAATAAGCATAAGTTATCAATACATAGGAATAAGAGTTGGTGTGAAATCTATGCCCTACGTCTATTTATCTTGCCTTAAAACCAAAGATTTGCTTAGTTGTTTTCTTTTCAGTTTTTATTTTATTTAATTTCAATTGTTTATTTTAATTTAGATTTTTCTTGATAAAAATTGTGATTAATCAAATAGTAATTAGATAGTAAATTTTGGTAATTGATAGTAGTAATTCCCTTAGGTTCGACATCCGTATTCGTACACTTTATTACTTGCAACATTTCGTACACTTGCGAAAATCACAACAGTAATTATACGAATACCACCATGAGATAACATCTCTCGTACCCAGAAGTGACAAATCCTTTGTTGATCCATTGTAGCAATAGTGTACTTCTCAATGTAGCCAACCACCACTGTAACACCCACATCAAGGTACGTAATTTTACTTATGCCCTAATACCCTTAGTTGGATTTCTTTGAAGTTACCTTAGACAAATGTGAAGAAAATTCCTTAAAATTTCATTAGGGGTAAAATGGTCATTTCACTCTTAATTAGATGAAAGAGTGGGGAGTGAAAAGAAATAGAATAACATGGAGAAGCTAATAAAAATGAGGGTATTTTAGTAATTGACTAGAGGACATAGATGGAATTTCATAAAAAGTGCAAGGGCAAAATGGGAATACATGCTTATATTATTTGATATAAGGCTTTATTTGAAGAGACCCTAACATACTTCAGCCCTTGTTAACGCCACCTATACCCCATTTTCTCTCAATTTTCTTCACTAAATTTCAAAGGAAAATCATGGGATTTGGTTTGGGTTTTTGGAGATTTTCAATCCTAAAGCATCCTAAGGTAAGATTCTAGCAAAAGGAGTGTGATTAAAATTTAAAGTTTTAAATTTTTATGGTTTTTATATGATCTAAGTCCAAGAGGAAGAGATTTAGAGCAAAAGGGAAGTGATCTCACATATTCGAGGTAAGTAAACCTAGTTCGAGCCTTAATTTGAGCAAGACTTGTGTTGAATGAATTATTGCATGTTTGTATGTGATGGTATGAGAGAATTATGGGCTGTTTTTGATGTTTATTGATGTATAAATTCTAGCCATGAGAAGTAGTGTATGGTTATGTGATGATTTGGTGAAGTTGTGGAAGATTTTGTGATGAAATTGTTGGAGTATAGAGAAATGAGAAATTTGGCCAGGTTTGATACTAAATTTAGTGAGTTTTGGGCTCACAATTTGGTTGAATTAGAGAGTTGTGGAAGTATAGCCAACATGGTAGTTGCATGTGCATATGAAGTGTTTGATGAAAATCCAAAGAGAAATTGCATGCATGAGTTGGCTAAACCCTAATGAAGAAAGGGTTAGAGAAAGACAAGAATTGAAGTTTAATTGTCTATTATTGATTTTTTTTAACATGTTTTCACAGGGGAGAATGGTTAGGAAAGGTTAGGGAGTAAGTGGAGGTTAAAGGTATGGAAAAGCCTTTAAGTAAGCATGTTACCAAGGTTGCCCAGTCAAATCCGTGACTTTCTAAGTGATTTTTGGGCATTTTACCTATCGAACTGGGTTGAGACCTAAACATAAAAGTTGTAGCCCTTTCTCTAAGCTTTAAAATGAGACCAAGACCATTGCAATCCAATATGTATAACTCAAGATATGCCTTCTTGAATATGACATGTACAGAATGACTATCTCAAAAGTGCTTCCAATTTATTAGTTTATTTGTGGTCTAATAATCTATGATTGATTCCAAGTATGAAAATGATGCTTAAAGGGTTGTGAAGCATGTTTGAATGAGTGGTCTTTGTGATTATTTAATGATTGTATGAACATATATATTTGATGTAATGAATGACCATGGAGGCTATGTGTAATATGTTATATATTACCTAAGTATGAGCTCGTGTATGTATAAACAAGCCTAAGGATGATATGTTTTTATGAATTTGTTATGCATCCACGAAATGGTCTTGATGAAATGATATGTTCATATATGGAAAGTGTATGTTTTTTAAAGAATGCAAGTGTAGAATTTTCGTAGCTTGGAAATTCATGTTGAAATGTGCATAGTCTCTCTTTCTATTCTCTTTCTACAGTATGCTATGATATAAGGTTTTTGCGATGGGAAACCCGTTAGTGATAAAGATGCCCACATACACGCTGCCAGAGCGAGTGGCATCAGCAGAGAGATACATTATTTGTACAGTCCGTGAGTAGTGTTGATAATCCTATTTTTCCCTATGATTTTGTATTGAATTTCGATAGGATTTAGGATACTTCTCATACAATTTAGCCCATAATTGCTACCTAATTCTATTAATTTGTCTTTGCAAGCCTAAATGATGATTTTGAGCATAAATGAGAGTTTTGAGCGTAAATTGTGTAACATGAGCTTGGAACCTCGGAATGACCTGAATTTAGAAGCTTTGGAAAGCTAAGAAGAATAGCTACAATGTTCATGTTTTGGGTTTTTCCTAATTATGACTGGAAAAGGGTGAAAACTTGGCTTGAAGTCATGAAAAGTACGCTGGGAACTGAAGAAAAACGGCTTTGGATGTGCTTCCGTATTTCTGCCATAACTTGAGAGGTAGACTTCGGATTGTGCTGATTCTTGAACGATCAGAAATATAATTGAAATATATAAAATTCATATGTTTAACACTTTTCCAGATTCAGACTCTATAATGCTCAAATTTTGCCCAAAAGTCGTCACCACGGCAAGGAAAAAGCTTCGCCGCGGTGAAACCTGCATTAGATGTAAAAATAAAACGACGCATTTTGGCTTGCTAGGGCTTCATTCTTAAGTGAGAGAGGTATAAATGAGAGTGAAAAGGAAGAGAAAAGAGGCTTGGTTCGTCATTTGGAAGGAAGCTCTTGAAAGAAGAAGATTAATGAAGATTTGGGCTTCAAATTAGAGAAGATTTCTCCATCTTTTGCTTGTTTTTCAATGATGAATCTTGATTCAGTTTGTTTTTGTTATTTTAATTCGTTTTTGAGTATGAATTGAGTTGTTTAGCTAGGCTTTGATGTAATCTTGATACAATGATTCAAATTTATATGAATTGATTTACTTTGAGTTTTAATTTCATGATTGAGTGTTTATCTCTTTGCTTAATGACTTTTGGATGCTTAATCACCATTCAAATGTGTGTTGTTCATAATGAGACTGAGAAGTGATTTGTGATTGTGCCTCTTGGGATAAATACCATAGATTAGCAAACGCTAGAGATAGGTTTAGCGACTATGAAATCTAGATAGAATTCCATAAAGCTTAAAAGACTTTGAACTATTAATCTTCATTTTGTTGGGTGTGGAAGCTTGATAGGGATAAGTAGGGAAATGTAGCCTGAGAAGGTATGTTTTACAACTTAGGGAATTTGATTTTCAATCAAGGAATTAGAACTTGGGTAATAGATTCTATGATTTGGGTTAGCGTATCTAGGTGAAATCAACACCCTAGCATTTTTTAGCATTGTTTAATTAGTTAAGTTGTTGGGTTTTGCTTTAATTTCATTATCATTCATTTATATTTTGTTAATTTGTATTTAGTTTGTTAATTTTCCATCAATCCAATTTATTGTTGCTTCAATTAGGACTTAAACTAGAGAAATCGGTACTTAGTAACATTATCCTCGTGGGAACGATACTCACTCATCACTTTATTACTTTGTGCGACTAGTGCACTTGCTATTTTTGCATGTTGTAGTAAACACGCATCAAGTGTATGTGGATAAGGATTGTACCCAGTAGAGCATACCTACATACACGCTGCCACAAGCGAGCAGCCACAGTAGAGAGATACAGTACTTGTACAGTCCGTGAGTAGTGCATGTAGATGAGGATTGTACCCACTCACATGGCCAAGGTTCCAAATCCATGCATCAACCTAGTCCGATCTACAAACTAGAAAGAAGAAAGAAAAGAAAGAGAAACAGAGAAGAAAAGAAAGAGATACAACATAAGAGAAAGAGAAACAAAAAAGAAAAGAAAGTTCTTTTCTCATGAAAGTTTATTATTCTGCATATGTATTATGCTACTTACATGATTCAGTATTTTTATGTGCTCGACGATGTATAGTTTTATTCATTGTCTTTGTACGTTGGTAAGTAGCAAATCAGAGTATCAAAAAAGAATGCAGAATATCATAAAAAAATGCAGAATACCAGAAAGGAATGAAGAATATTAGCAAAGAATAAAGTGAGAAAAGGAAAATAAGAACATGAGTAACGGAGGAAGAACAGTTGTGCAGTTTGGTTTACTTACCGAGCAATTAGTGCTCACTCTGTTATTTTACTGTTTTGCAGGTACTAGATGATTTACGACTGGGTGGGACATCAAGAAGCGGAGGAGTTAGGAGGCACTGTTCAAGATTACCTTGTGCTTACTAAAGTATATCAGTATTTTGTGTATATATTTATATGAATTAAAAATTGGAATTTTTGGATTTTACATTATGTATATATGTTTATAAAAGTTATTTAATGGATTTTGTCATATATTTCTCAAAGAATTACTAGCTATACAGTGTATTAGAACCACCGTACTAATAACCCTAAAAAGGACTACGTTAGGCTAGTGTCAAACTACACTAATATTTACACACAGCTCTCTAGTGACCTCAAGTCTAAGGATCATGCACCACCATTTGTTAGAGGATATGTTCCATAAGCACTAGGGTTACCATCTATATGGAATCTTCTCGGTGTGTCAGTCTAATGAACTTGCATACAACAAGCACCCACACATTGCACCAAGTTGTCACCAAACAACTTTGACATGTGAGATCCCTTATTACCTTTAGATATGGTCATTCAACGTATGATAGCTTTATCATATTATCTGTGCCCTAGGTTAAAATAATACTGAGGGTACAAGTGTTTCTAGAATAGCCACCATATGTGATCATAGGATCCTCACAATCAAGATTTAAAACACTTGATTCCTGCGTCACGGTTCAACCACTCTAAGGACATATTTATTACATTTAACATGATATACAAAGAGTCAAAATTACAAATAATGTTGGCTGTAGTGCACCTACGTACACTAAAACAATAGAGACACCATTTTCTTCATTGTTGTGTTTCATTTTCTATGACATACTACACTTTTTTGCATCCTGTAAACATGATATTGATTGCTTCCACCAGTCGAAGTATCTCGCCTTTACATCAGCCTTATTAATTTGGTATGGAATATACAAAGGATAACATATAGGTCTATTGTAATAATTCCATGCATTACTTGAAGTCTTCGAGGCTACAACAACACAAACTGGAAGATCTTGGTCCATTCCAAATTGTATTACCACTTGATGTAAGTACTATTCTACACAGTCAAGACGAACTAGCTCAGATCTCAAACATCAAGCAAATTATTGTAATTCTACACACAAATTAGGATCGTCAACTGATACCCACATCTCTTTTTTCTGCATAAAACTTCAAAAATTTCCAGTTTTTGAGAGGTTTGACATACGGATGCTAATCAAACTACTCTTTCGACAAGTCTAGAATTTTCCTCACATTGCCAATTGTTAGAAGAGGAGCTTTCAGCTCAAGGCTAATTAGGAGGAATTAAGAAGAGAAGTGTTTTGGAAGAGAGGATTCGTATTGCTTCTTCAATCTGGCTTGTACAAAATGGATATGGGTAACTTCTTTTATAATGCTCAAGGGAGCCTTCTACACTCCAACTTCCAACTACCACCTACCCTAATAAATATTATCTACCACATTCCACAATTAATAGCTGCCTAACAACTTCCTAATAAATGAGATTTTTTACAAGATCTTTCTAGTTATAAGACAAATTATTTGGGTTAAATACATTGTAATACCCACATTCAAAAATATGGTAGGGATTATTTTATAGTCGTAGTGAATATATTTAACTAGTTTTATAGAGGAATTCCATAAAAGTTTCTATAGGGGCAAAATGGTCATTTCACATAGAATCACGTGCTCAAGTGAAAAGTGAGTATGATAAATATAATGTATTAAGTGTGCTACCCATGAGAATAGAGTGGTACAAAGATTATAGAAAATACATGTGGAGTGATGTCAAGATAAATACGTGTTTATAAAATAATATGAAGAAATTAAAGAATAAGGGTAAAATGGTCTTTTCACTCATAATTAGAGTTTATGATCGGAAGTGAAAATGACAAAGAACATGTGTTAAATCCATTGAAAGAGAGGGTATATCGGTAAATGCACGTATGGCATAATTGGAATTATTATAAAAGTACAAGGGCAAAATGGGGGTATATATATATATAAGAGTTCAATAACCAAACCCTAGCCCATTCCCACCCCTGGTACATGCCACTCCTCATCCAAATTCTCTCAAATTTCTTCACTAAATTTCAAAGAGAATTTATAGGATATGGCTTAGATTTTTGTAGATTTTCAATCCTAAAGCATCCAAAGGTAAGATTCTAGCACAAAGGTGTGTGAATAAACTTTAAAATTTTAAATTCTTATGGTTTTATATGATTTAGATCCAAGAGGAAGAGAATTTTAGCAAAGGGATGTTATATTATTAGTGTTGCACAAATTCAAGGTAAGTAAATCCAATTTTAGCTTTGATTTGACAAATAATTGTGTAGAGAAATTCTTGTATGTATTTATGTGTTTGTATGGTGATAATTATTGGTTGAATTGATGTTGAATGATATTTAAAATTCAACCATGAGAAGTACTGTATATGTATGTGGTGAATTGGTGGAAGTTTGGATGAAATATGGAAGAATTGTAGTTGAATTGTGGAGTGTGATTTCCGGCCAGGTTTGAGATTAACTCTAGGGAGTTTTTGCTCCAATTTTTGGTGGCTTGAGATAGATGTGGAAGTGTAGCTAATTTAGTATTTACATGTGCATGCAAATTGTTTGATGAAAATTCAAAGAGAAAAGTATGTATGAGTATGTTGGATTGTTACTTTGATATGGACTTGTTGATTGTAGAGAATGGTTGTTATGTAATGATATATTTATATGCCATAATGCATTCTTAAATTTGAGTACTTGAATTTAGAAAGAATAACAAAGAATAAGCTTGGTTATATACATATACATATATTGTAAGTGAGAATATTAAAGAAAAAGGTTAGCCAAAAAGTGAAAGAATAAAAGAAAAGAAATTGTTTGTAGATTCATTTATTAAAGAACACATTTGAATAATTTACATAATCTGAATTTTTATTTAAAAGAATATAAAATATTATATTAGAAGGTTGTTGCGATGGGGAACTTGTGAGTGACAGAGAAGCAGAATAGTCCCATATGCATGCTGCCATCAGTGAGCGGCCTCAGATTAGAAAAGCAAAATTTCTACAGTCCGTTAGAAGTGCATGTGGATCAGGACTGTACTCAGAAAGAATTTTAGAATACACTCACACGGCTGGGGTTCAAAATCCATGCCTCAACCAAGTCTGATAGGCAAATTAGAATAGAATAAAGAAAAGAAAAGAGAAAATAGAATAAGAAAACAGAATAAGAAAAGAGAAACAGAATAAGAAATAGAAAGTAGAAAAGAATAATTATTTATTAGAGAAAGTTTGTTTATTTTTGCATATGCATTATGCTACTCCCACTAACCAGAATTTCTTATGTGCTCAATGATATTCCAGTTTTTATTAATTGCTCTTACATGTCGGTAAGTAACATATTAGAATCTTAGAAAAGAAACAGAAAATAATAGAAAAGCTTGATTTGAGAAACGAAAGCCAGAATATAAGTTAAGAGTGTTAGTAGAATAGAACTTTGGGCCTTCCAGAAAAGTATAGAAATAGAAGCCTTGGAATTAATAGAATACATGCTAGAGTCAGACACGTATTTTGGGATCATGCATAGACAACATATAAATGCATGACATAGCATAGCATATATTTCAGAAATTTTATAGTTATTGGAAATGTCTAGCTAGTTATTGGAAATGTCTAGCTAGTAATTTTGCAGATTTACAGAGCATATTTTCAGAGGGCTATTGCGATGGGGAACCTGTGAGCATTCGCTGCATTAGCTAGTGGCGACAGAGAAGCAGAAAATTCCTACATGCACGTCGCCATCAGTGAGCGGCCTCAGAATAGAAAACAGAATTGTACAGTCTGCTAGAAGTGCATGTGGATAAGGACTGTACCCAGAAAGAATTTCAGAATATGCTCACACGGCTAGGGTTCCAAATCCATGCCTCAGCCTAGTCCGATTGGCAAATCAGAACATAATACAGAAAGATTTTTAGAAAAAGAAAGAAAAATAGAATAAGAAATAGAAAACGGAAAGAATTTCATAAAGAAACAAAAATAGAGTAAGAAACCAAAAGCAGAAAGAATTTTAGAAAGAAAATAAAAGAATTAGAAAAGAATTTTCAGAAAGAATACAAACATGATCATTTGCATATGCATCAGACATTTTATGTGCATTGCATCTCATGCATTTATGCATAGAATAAACATATTATTTTATTATTGCGTGTCTGACTAGCCAAGAAAAGAAAATAGAAGCCCATAAGAATATAGAAGAAAAGAAAATAGAAGCCCATAAGAATAGAGAAGAAAAGAAAATAGAAGCCTATGAAAACAGAAAAGAAATTAGAGATATACAAGAAAAGAACGGAAATTAGATACATGCTAGAAAAGAACCGAAATTAGAAATATGACAAATAGCAAGGAAACTTAGCGATTCATTGAGTAGAGAAAGAAACAGAAAGTTATAATCTAGTAGAGAAGAGAAATAAAATGATAAAGAATAACACAGCCTTAGAAGGATCTAGAAAGATTTGAGAAAATAGAAAACTGCTAAGTAGTACGCTTGAGAATAAAGGAGAAAGCAAGTAGAAATTTGAAGCGATACGACAAAAACGGGGACAGTAGATAAGAGTATAGTTAGATTTGGTTTCCTTACTGAGCATTTATAGCTCACCATGTTGCTTTCCTTATTTTGAAAGTATTAGATTGTAGTGCTCAGGAGACGTCAAGCTGGCGAGAGGATTGTACACACTATCTCAGTGAAGAAATTTAATATGGATTTATATATGGGGGAAATAATCTTTGTGAACAATATGTATAAATGGATTAAGGATAAAATTTTTAACAAACACCTTTTTAAACTAGCAATTCTCTATATTCTTTATAAGATACACAGTGGATACTTTCTTAGTAAGATATTACATACATGGGCCATTTATGGCTTTATACTGCACATAGGAAGAAATATTAAGTTAGAAATCTATATGGGCCTAAGTGATAAACGCAAATAGTCTTGGGCCTAAACCAAGTTAATATTCCATACCACCCACCACCCACCCCCCAAACCCCAATTTTCCCCTTTAAACTTGATTTGGACATAACTCCAAGTTGTGCTCTAAGCCTTTTAAAACTTCATTGCCACTGACCTTCATTGAGCTTTGCAAATACGTCTTTACTCCCGCACATATGGTTGTTGCTGGTATCCATGTTACCCCCCCCCCCCCCCCCCCCCCCCCCAAACTTGATTTGGACATAACTCCAAGATGTGCTCTAAGCCTTTCAAAACTTTATTGCCATTGATCGATTCATTGAGCTCTGCAAATACGTCTTTACTCCCGCACATAGGTGTGCTTGCACTGGTATCCATGTACCATGTTGACTTTCAACTTCATTTTTTCCTTTCCTTTGTAGACCAATAGCAGAATGGACTCATCTTGATTATTATCTCCAACTTCTAAGATTTTGAGTGATTTTACAGTTTGAGGCATAATGTCCATGTTTCTTACAATTAAACATTGTACTTGAGAGATACTTTTGCTTTGATTGATAGCGTTTTCCATGACTTGTTAAAGAATTAGAGCCTTATTGTCTGCTTTCTTCATTATTAGATGATCAAACATCCTCTTCTTCTTCCTCTTCCTCATCATTGGCCTCGTCCACGTCCATGTTCGCCTCCATGTTGACTTCTTTCATTGTCGTGACCTTTCTCTTTGTCCTGCAAGGTTGTTTGGTTTGGATAAGTTGCTCTAGAGTCTCCTTTTCTTTTTTTGTCTCTCTCATAAGCTTGCAAAGAACCCATGAGTTGGTCAATAGTCATGGGTTCCAAATCTTTAGTTTCTTCAACAGTGACAACTATGTGCCAAATTTTGAGTCTAAAGAGCAAACCATTATGCTAGTATTACTCATCATTTCTTCATTTCTCTTGACCTAGTTAGCATCTACTTGAACTCTTGAAAAATAATTAGAGATCATCTAGATTTGCTATGAAGAGACTCAAACTCTCCTCTTAACATTTGGTGACAAACCTTCATCGCTTTCTCTTTTCTTTGGTAAGATACGCGAAGCTTTTCCCATGCTTCTTTGGCAAAGTTGTATCTGAGATCTTCTCAAACCTATCATCATCAAAGGCTTGTAGATTGTAAAGAGAGTTTTCTTGTCTTCTTCTTAAATCCTTCAAAGTATCCCTTGTGCTTGGGATTTTGTAGCCTCATCTTCGGCACCTCGTAACCATCTCAACAATCTCCCATGTGTCTTGTGACCGAGTAGTGTAGAGTAGGTTCCTTAGAGCCAAAAAATTATTGAAATATTGACTCTTTGTGAATCAGTTTATATCAATAAAAGGAATTTTTCTTTATATCATATAATTCATATTATATGTCTTGGTATATGTCCTTAGGATGGTGAACCGTGACGAGGTACTGAGTGTTTTAAATCTTGATAGTGAGAACCCTATGATCACATAAGGTGGCCATTCTAGAAACGTCCATGGCCTCAGTATTATCTAACTAAGGGCACAAATATACGATAAGGCATCATTGTGTTGAATGACCCTATCAAAAGACAATGACATATCTCACTTGCCAAGGTTGTTTGGTGACAACCTGGTGCACACATGGGTCCTTGTTATGAGCAAGTTCACTTGACTAACAAACCAAAGCATTCCACATAGATTGTAGCTTTAGTGTCTATGGAACAAGTCGTCCTCTCATGGATGGTGATGCATCTGATCCTTAGACTTTAGATCACCCGAGCGCCTTGTGTGCCAATGGTGTAATTTGACACTAGCCCAAAGTACATCTATTTAGATCTATCAGAATGGTAGTGATTGGCTACATCAAGAATTATATTGAGGCTATGGTGGATCGGTAAAGGATTCATCACTCTCAGGTACGAGAGAAGTTATCACACCATTCGATTAGGTGAATGGCAATGAGACTAAACCTATGGCCACAGTTGGAATGAGCTGTGGCTCAATCCATGTTAGTTTAGTCATTGGTCAAGTAACTGAATACCAAGATATCAAAGATATCTAAGATTCACACTATTTAATGCCTCAACCTTAATGAGTAATGGATGATGAAGGGATTTGATTGCACGGTAACCATACCATTGACAGGTAACATTCTTTATTGAGTCTCTATCTACTGGGGGGCCATGTTGCCTTGCTAAAGGCCAATCCTAGTCTCTAAAAAGTGAGAGGATTGATGGTAGTTAATCATGATACTATTCACTCTCAGCTCAATGGGAGCCTACAGGTCACACAACAAGAAAGTTGAAATCCTGAAGTATAAAGCTTTAGAGCTTTAGGGGCTTATGAAGTGGATTGTATGATTCTAGGATTACGTCGTTGCAAATTCTAGGATTTGATTATAACAATCTTGATCTGTTTAATAAGCCGACTCAAGAATAGCAGTTTATAAGTATTAGTGAAAAAAAGGCATCTTAGGTATTTTGACCTTAGGTTATTTTGGTAATTTTGTTGTGTAATTAAGTGAATGAAAGTTTACTTAATTCTAGGGTTGTTGCTCATGCCTATTTCATTATGAAATAGAATTAACAAAATTATATTTTTCATTTAAATAAAATACCCATTAAAGTTATTCCACCGTGGAATAACTTGTAGGGTATTCCTACTAGGAATAGGGTGGGCCTTATTCCTAAAGGATTGGGGTTTAGTGTTTGTGTCCAAAAACAAGGCACTAAACCTAGGCCTATATAAAGAAAGGTTTAGCTAAAATTTAAACATAAGAATTTTATATTCACAAAAAACCTAGCTGCCACCCTTTAGTCTCCGTCACCATTAACTGTAAAAGGTTGATCTAGCATCAATTCTTGCCTTTTCGAGTTTGCTTTTGTGTGGACTATGTAAGTGCGTGTCTATAGTTGATATGACTTGCGAAGAAATCATTTCTTTGAAGGAAAGGAGCCATCAACAGAGGTCTAATCTATTTCCTTGCATAGGTTTTTATTAAAATGCACATATTCTTTGCTCTTGATCTTGGATTAGGCTTGATTTGGTATAATTTGTTTTAATTTGTTCTACTGCAATTTTCCCCAAATCACCTTTAAGCAGTGCCTTCATCTTGATGCTCCACTTATCATGGTTGTTTCAACTAAGCACTAGAACTTGGAAGGGAACCATCCCTCTTGCCATATTTTATGATACCACTTTGTTGGAAGAGGAGTTTTAGCTCAAGGCTAATTAGTAGGGGTGGGCAACTCCGAGTACCAGCCCAAATCCCATGGAACCAAAACTAGAATTGAAACCGATTGGTTCTTGTGATTTGGAACTAGAACTAGAACCAGAATCGGAAACGACTAAATTTGGTTCCTAAATGCCTAGAACCAAAACCTAAAGCATAGGTTCCAGTTTCGATTCCAAGTACCCATGAAGATTACGAATAGCCCTTATTATTCACAAAAATGACAAATATACCCAATGAAAATTATAAGTCAACCCCAACTATTTACAAAAATTACAAATATACCCGGTTCCTATTAGGAAGCGATCCATTTACGCAGCGAAAAACAAAAACTTTTAATAATACGGATCGTTCCATAGAACCAAGATCAGGGCACAAATCTAAAGTTTATATCAAAATAAGAATTTGCAGAAAATTAATCTAGAGTTTAAGAAATCATACGCACGTTTGGATGCTCCACCAAGTTGTCTATGAACGTATTTTTCTACCGACCCAAGTATAGGATCGAACCGACGTAGTCCACAAGAAGATAATCGCAAGGGACTAAAGAGGGATTTGCTAGATCTTCTTTAGTCTTAAGAACAAAGAAGAAAAGAAATGTATTTGATCTTTCAATCAAAAACAAAACTGGCGTGGGAGAGAGTGTTTTGGGGGCTATGTGTTTTTCCCTTTTTAATGAATGAGTGAAATGAATAATCTCAATCCCTTTTCAATTAACCTTTTTCTTTTATAGTAAAATTTAATTGCCCTATTCCCATATGGAATAGGTGTAAAACCCCCCTCCAGTCAGGTATCCTCTGAATATCCCTCAATGAGAATCCTGAGGATACATGTCTGGAGAACGAGTTGTATTTAGAAAAAATCTGTGTAAGGATAATAATAATAATATCCAAAACATGCATATAAAATGTCACACAGGATCCAAACTTATAATTTACAAACTTTAAGAAATTATACAATCAAAACATATTTAGAGGGTGGAAGCTTCCAAAGGTATTTCACAAATATTTATCATTTACATTATTTACATCAAGATCCGTTGGAATAACTTGTAGGTATTCCTACTAGGAAAGGGTTGGGCCTTATTCCTAAATGATTGGGGTTTAGTGTTTGTGTCCAAAAACAAGGACTAAACCTAGGCCATATAAAGAAAGGTTTAGCTAAAATTTAAACATAAGAATTTTATATTCACAAAAAACCTTTTTCCTTTGTAGACCAATATGGACTCATCTTGATTATTATCTCCAACTTCTCAAGATTTTGAGTGGTTTTACAATTTGAGGCATAATGTCCATGTTTCTTACAATTGAAACATTGTACTTGAGAGATACTTTTGCTTTGATTGATAGCATTTTCCATGACCTGTTAAAGAATTAGAGCCTTATTGTCTGCTTTCTTCATTATTAGATGATCTAAAACATCCTCTTCTTCTTCCTCTTCCTCATCATTGGCCTCGTCCACGTCCATGTTCGCCTCCATGTTGACTTCTTTCATTGTCGTGACCTTTCTCTTTGTCCTGCAAGGTTAGTTTGGTTTGGATAAGTTGCTCTAGAGTCTCCCTTTTCTTTTTTTGTCTCTCTCATAAGCTTGCAAAGAACCCATGAGTTGGTCAATAGTCATGGGTTCCAAATCTTTAGTTTCTTCAACAGTGACAACTATGTGCTCAAATTTTGAGTCTAAAGAGCAAACCATTATGCTAGTATTACTCATCATTTCTTCATTTCTCTTGACCTAGTTAGCATCTACTTGAACTCTTGAAAAATAATTAGAGATCATCTATGATTCTTGCATATGAAGAGACTCAAACTCTCCTCTTAACATTTGGTGACAAACCTTCATCGCTTTCTCTTTTCTTTGGTAAGATACGCGAAGCTTTTCCCATGCTTCTTTGGCAATAGTTGTATCTGAGATCTTCTCAAACCTATCATCATCAAAGGCTTGATAGATTGTAAAGAGAGTTTTCTTGTCTTCTTTCTTAAATCCTTCAAAGTATCCCTTTGTGCTTGGGATTTTGTAGCCTCATCTTCAGGCACCTCGTAACCATTCTCAACAATCTCCCATGTGTCTTGTGACCCGAGTAGTGTTAGAGTAGGTTCCTTAGAGCCAATAAAATTATTGAAATATTGACTCTTTGTGAATCATGTTTATATCAATAAAAGGAATTTTTCTTTATATCATATAATTCATATTATATATGTCTTGGTATATGTCCTTAGGATGGTAGAACCGTGACGAGGGTACTGAGTGTTTTAAATCTTGATAGTGAGAACCCTATGATCACATAAGGTGGCCATTCTAGAAACGTCCATGGCCTCAGTATTATCTAACTAAGGGCACAAATAATACGATAAGGCCATCATTGTGTTGAATGACCCTATCAAAAGACAATGACATATCTCACTTGCCAAGGTTGTTTGGTGACAACCTGGTGCAACACATGGGTCCTTGTTATGAGCAAGTTCACTTGACTAACAAACCAAAGCATTCCACATAGATTGTAGCTTTAGTGTCTATGGAACAAGTCGTCCTCTCATGGATGGTGATGCATCTGATCCTTAGACTTTAGATCACCAGAGCGCCTTGTGTGCCAATTGGTGTAATTTGACACTAGCCCAAAGTACATCTATTTAGATCTATCAGAATGGTAGTGATTGGCTACATCAAGAATTATATTGAGGCTATGGTGGATCGGTAAAGGATTCATCACTCTCAGGTACGAGAGAAGTTATCACACCATTCGATTAGGTTGAATGGCAATGAGACTAAACCTATGGCCACAGTTGGAATGAGCTGTGGCTCAATCCAATGTTAGTTTAGTCATTGGTCAAGTAACTGAATACCAAGATATCAAAGATATCTAAGATTCACACTATTTATATGCCTCAACCTTAATGAGATAATGGATGATGAAGGGATTTGATTGCACGGTAACCATACCATTGACAGGTAACATTCTTTATTGAGTCTCTATATACAAGGTGGCCATGATGCCTAGCTAAAGGCCAATCCTAGTCTCTAAAAAGTGAGAGGATTGATTGGTAGTTAATCATGATACTATTCACTCTCAGCTCAATGGGAGCCTACAGGTCACACACACAAGAAAGTTGAAATCCTGAAGTATAAAGCTTTAGAGCTTTAGGGGCTTATGAAGTGGATTGTCATGATTCTAGGATTACGTCGTTGCATAATTCTAGGATTTGATTATAACAATCTTGATCTGTTTAATAAGCCGACTCAAGAATAGCAGTTTATAAGTATTAATGAAAAAAAGGCGTCTTAGGTATTTTGACCTTAAGGTTATTTTGGTAATTTTGTTGTGTAATTAAGTGAATGAAAGTTTACTTAATTCTAGGGTTGTTGCTCATGCCTATTTCATTATGAAATAGAATTAACAAAATTATATTTTTCATTTAAATAAAATACCCATTAAAGTTATTCCAGTGNGAGATCATCTATGATTCTTGCATATGAAGAGACTCAAACTCTCCTCTTAACATTTGGTGACAAACCTTCATCGCTTTCTCTTTTCTTTGGTAAGATACGCGAAGCTTTTCCCATGCTTCTTTGGCAATAGTTGTATCTGAGATCTTCTCAAACCTATCATCATCAAAGGCTTGATAGATTGTAAAGAGAGTTTTCTTGTCTTCTTTCTTAAATCCTTCAAAGTATCCCTTTGTGCTTGGGATTTTGTAGCCTCATCTTCAGGCACCTCGTAACCATTCTCAACAATCTCCCATGTGTCTTGTGACCCGAGTAGTGTTAGAGTAGGTTCCCTAGAGCCAATAAAATTATTGAAATATTGACTCTTTGTGAATCATGTTTATATCAATAAAAGGAATTTTTCTTTATATCATATAATTCATATTATATATGTCTTGGTATATGTCCTTAGGATGGTAGAACCGTGATGAAGGTACTGAGTGTTTTAAATCTTGATAGTGAGAACCCTATGATCACATAAGGTGGCCATTCTAGAAACATCCATGGCCTCAGTATTATCTAACTAAGGGCACAAATAATACGATAAAGCCATCATCGTGTTGAATGACCCTATCAAAAGACAATGACAGATCTCACTTGCCAAGGCTGTTTGGTGACAACCTAGTGCAAGTTATGAGCAAGTTCACTTGACTAACCAACCAATGCATTCCATATAGATTGTAGCTTTAGTGTCTATGGAACAAGTCATCCTCTCATGGATGGTAGTGCATCTGATCCTTAGACTTTAGATCACCAGAATACCTTGTGTGCCAATTTGTGTAATTTGACACTAGCCCAATGTAGATCTATTTAGATCTATCATAATGGTAGTGATTGGTTGCATCAAGAAGTATATTGAGGCTATGGTGGATCGATAAAGGATTCATCACTCTCAGGTACGAGAGAAGTTATCACACCATGCGATTAGGTTGAATGGCAATGAGACTAAACCTATGGCCACAGTTGGAATGAGCTGTCGCTCAATCCAATGTTAGTTTAGTCATTGGTCAAGTAACTGAATACCAAGATATCAAAGATATCTAAGGTTCACACTATTTATGTGCCTCAACCTTGATGAGATAATGGATGATGAAGGGATTAAATTGCACGGTAACCATACCATTGACAGGTAACATTCTTTATTGAGTCTCTATATACAAGGTGGCCATGATGCCTAGCTAGAGGCCAATCCTAGTCTCTAAAAAGTGAGAGGATTGATTGGTAGTTAATCATGATACTATTCACTCTCAGCTCAATGGGAGCCTACAGGTCACACACACAAGAAAGTTGAAATCCTGAAGTATAAAGCTTTAGAGCTTTAGGGGCTTATGAAGTGGATTGTCATGATTCTAGGATTACGTCGTTGCATAATTCTAGGATTTGATTATAACAATCTTGATCTGTTTAATAAGCCGACTCAAGAATAGCAGTTTATAAGTATTAATGAAAAAAAGGCGTCTTAGGTATTTTGACCTTAAGGTTATTTTGGTAATTTTGTTGTGTAATTAAGTGAATGAAAGTTTACTTAATTCTAGGGTTGTTGCTCATGCCTATTTCATTATGAAATAGAATTAACAAAATTATATTTTTCATTTAAATAAAATACCCATTAAAGTTATTCCAGTGTGGAATAACTTGTAGGCTATTCCTACTAGAAATAAGGTTAGGCCTTATTCCTAAATGGATTGGGGTTTAGTGTTTGTGTCCAAACATAAGGCACTAAACCCCAGGCCTATATAAAGAAAGGTTGAACTAAAATTTAGACATAAGAATTTTATATTCACAAAAAACCTAGCTGCACCCTTTAGTCTCCATCACCATTAACTGTAAAAGGTTGATCTAGCATCAATTCTTGCCTTTTCGAGTTTGCTTTTGTGTGGACTATGTAAGTGCGTGTCTATAGTTGATATGACTTGCGAAGAAATCATTTCTTTGAAGGAAAGAAGCCATCAACAGAGGTCTAATCTATTTCCTTGCATAGCTTTTTATTAAAATGCACATATTCTTTGCTCTTGATCTTGGATTAAGCTTGATTTGGTATAATTTGTTTTAATTTGTTCTACTACAATTTTCCCCAAATCACCTTTAAGTAGTGCCTTCATCTTGATTCTCCACTTATCATGGTTGTTTCCACTAAGCACTAGAACTTGGAAGGGAACCATCCCTCTTGCCATATTTTAGATCTTTATAGCTCTGATACCACTTTGTTGGAAGAGGAGTTTTAGCTCAAGGCTAATTAGTAGGGGTGGGCAAGTCCGAGTACCAGCCCAATGGAACCAAAACTGGAATCGAAACCGATTGGTTCTTGTGATTTGGAATTAGAACTAGAACCAGAATCGGAAACGACTTAATTTGGTTCCTAAGTGCCTAGAACCAAAACCTAAGGCATAGGTTTCGGTTTCGATTCCAAGTACCCATGAAGATTACGAATAGCCCTTATTATTCACAAAAATGACAAATATACCCAATGAAAATTATCAAGTCAACCCCAACTATTTACAAAAATTACAAATACACCCTATTCCTATTAGGAAGCGATCCATTTACGCAACGGAAAACAAAAACTTTTAATAATACGAATCGTTCCATAGAACCAAGATCAGGGCACAAATCTAAAGTTTATATCAAAATAAGAATCTGCAGAAAATTAATCTAGAGTTTAAGAAATCATACGCACGTTTGGAGGCTCCACCAAGTTGTCTCTGAACGTAATTTGCTACCGACCCAAGTATAGGATCAAACCGACGTAGTCCACACGAAGATAATCGCAAGGGACTAAAGAGGGATTCGCTAGATCCTCTTTAGTCTTAAGAACAAAGAAGAAAAGAAATGTATTTGATCTTTCTATCAAAAACAAAACTGGCGTGGGAGAGAGTGTTTTGGGGGCTATGTGTTTTTCCCTTTTTAATGAATAAGTGAAATGAATAATCTCAATCCCTTTTCAATTAACCTTTTTCTTTTATAGTAAAATTTAATTGCCCTATTCCCATATGGAATAGGCTTGGGCTCCAACCCAAACACCCCTTATTTCCAAACACTCCCAATTAGATATTTAGTTTAATTCATCATTATCTCAATTAAAATCAATTAATATATATTTAATATATATATTAACATTTAACAATAATGATAATTTATTTAAATATATGCTAACACATATTTAAATGTAATTTCACTTATTTAATTTTTCTAACAAATTAAATAAAAGGTACGACCTCAGCAAATTTAATTGCACTGTGAAATTACCAAAATACCCTTTCGCCTTAAAAGACGAAAACGCCCTTCTTTCTTCTTGCATCTTAAATTGTCTTCTATGTGTGTGACCCTTAGGCTCCTCATCATATCGGCAGTGTATAGTATTGCGATTAACACCAATTAATCGTCTCACTAATACACAGACCAAGATTGGCCCCTAGCAAGGCATCATGGCCACCCGATAGATTCGGATTCAGCAAAGTAGCTACCTGTCAACGATATGGTTACCGTGCAATTCGATCCTTTCATCATACGTTATCTCGACGAGACGAAGGCATAGAAATAGTGTCAACCTTCGGTTACTCTCGATATTATTTATTCAGTTACTGGACCAATGACCGGTATTATAAACTGGATAGAGCAACAACTCAATCCCACTGTGGCCACAGTTTTAGTGTCATTGCCATTTACTGAATTGCGCCGTGAGATAACTTCTCCCATACCTGGGAGTGATGAATCCTCTGTCTATCCACCATAGTCTTGATACACTCCTTGATGTAGCCAATCACCACTGTATTGATAGCTCTGAATAGAGCTACGTTAGGCTAGTGTCAAACTACACCAATCAGTGCACAAGGCGCTCCGGTGATCTCAAGTCTAAGGATCACATGCATCACCATTCGTTAGAGGATTTGTTCCATAGACACTGGGGTTACCATCCATATGGAATCCTCTGGTGGGTCAGTTGATGCGTTGTAACTACAACATGCAAATGTAGCAAGTGCACTAGTCGCACAAAGTAATAAAGTGATGAGTGAGTATCGTTCCCATGAGGATAGTGTTACTAAGTAACGATTTCTCTAGTTTAAGTCCTAATTGAAGAAACAATAAATTGGATTGATGGAAAATTAACAAACTAAATACAAATTAACAAAATATAAATGAATGACAATGAATTTAAAGCAAAACCCAACAACTTAACTAATTAAACAATGCTAAAAAAATGCTAGGGTGTTGATTTCACCTAGATACGCTAACCCAATTCATAGAATCTATTACCCAAGTTCTAATTCCTTGATTGAAAATCGAATTTCCTAAGTTGTAAAACATACCTTCTCAGGCTACATTTCCCTACTTATCTCTATTAAGCTTCCGCACCCAACAAAATGAAGATTAATAGTTCAGAGTCTTTGAAGCTTTATGGAATTCTATCTAGATTTCATAGATCGCTAAACCTATCTCTAGCGTTTGCTTAATCTATGGTATTTATCCCAAGAGGCACAATCACAAATCACTTCTTAGTCTCATTGTGAACAACATACATTTGAATGGTGATCAAGCATCCAAAAGTCATTAAGCAAAGAGATAAACACTCAATCATGAATTTAGAACTCAAAGTAAATCAATTCATATAAATTTGAATCATTGTATCAAGATTACATCAAACCCTAGCTAAACAACTCAGTTCATACTCGAAAACGAAATAAAATAACAAAAATAAACTGAATCAAGATTCATCATTGAAAAACAAGCAAAAGATGGAGAAATCTTCTCTAATTTGAAGCCCAAATCTTCAATACTCTTCTCCTTCCAAGAGCTGCCTTCCAAATGACAAACCAAGACCCTTTTCTCTTCCGTTTTGCTCTAATTTATACCTCTCGCACTTAAGGATGAAGACCTAGCAAGCCAAAACGCGTCGTTTTATTTTTACATTTGATGCAGGTTTTGCCGCAGCGAGGAACTTTTAGGCCATTTGAGCATGATAGATTCTGAATTTGGAAACATATTAAACATATGAATTGTATCCCTTTCAATTATATTTCTACTCATTCAATAATCAGCACAATCTGAGGTCTACAGCTCAAGTTATGGTAGAAATACTGAAGCACATCCAAAGATGTGTTTCTTCAGTTCCCAACGTACTTTTCACGACTTCAAGCCAAGTTGTCACCCTTGTCCAGTCAGAATTAGGAAAAACCCGAAACATGAAAGTTGTATCTCTTCTTCTTAGCTTTCCAAAGCTTCTAAATTCAGGTCATTCCGAGTTTCCAACCTCAAGTTACACAATTTACGCTCAAAACTGTCATTTATTCTCAAAATCATAGTTTAGGCCTGTAAAGACAAATTAATAAAATTAGGTAGCAATTATGGCCCAAATTGTATGAGAAGAATCCTAAATCCTATCGAAATTCAATACAAAATCATTGGGAAAAATAGGATTATCATCAGTCCTGTGAACTTGCTGCAGTGTATTCGCCTACAGCAAGCACCCATGTGTTACACCACGTTGTCACCAAACAACCTTGACAAACGAGATCAGTCACTGCCTTTTGACAGGTCGTTCAACACTATGATAGCTGATAATCCGTGGATTATACAGTTTTCATTAGACTTTTTAGTCGGATTTCAGATACTTTCTAGTGCATTTTCACCTGAATTGTTTCTTAATTCTTGACATTTTGTGTTTAAGGTTAAAATGGACATTTGGAGCAAATAAGGACAAAATTGGAAGTTTTTGACTCAAAGGTTAGCGGATCTCAGAAGATAAGAGAGTTCTGAAGCAGGATATAGCACGACGTGGTCTGTTCCAAAGAGAGAGAGCACCGAGAATCGGAGAATCAAGTGAAGAAGCAAGAAGAGTGGCAGTTCTGTAATTTCAGAACTTGTCAAGAAGCTTCGCCGCAGTGAAGTAGGCCAGAGACGAACATGTCTGATTCTCTCTTCGCCGCGGCGACAGTAATTATTTTCAGTTTTGTTAAACGCACAGTTTTACTTTGTGCGTGTTTTTGCTGGGTAATTGGGGCGAGGTATAAAAGAAACACTTAGCCTTTTATCCAGGGGCTTCGTTTTTTAGGTTAAGATAACTTTTACAATTTTTTGGCTGAGTTTTGAGCGATTTTGAGTTGTAACAAGGTTGAAGATTCGATTCTAACC